>NW_025813752.1:210262-237762 GCF_021917145.1 Hypomesus transpacificus | reverse complement strand
ATTGACAAGCGTTAACTTCCTTGAAGGCGGGTACTCTGTTGTCGCATCTTTCTCCGCCGCCATTACGTATCTACAACTCTAACTAGCGCACGACATCAACGTCGTCGTTCTCAGCCACTCCCTCTGTTCGCTGATTGGACCGGTAAAAAGTTTACCGGAGAAATCTCACCAGTATACCTCAAGCCCAGACGCAGTACAGAAGCACAATGAAAATTGAGCGGAAGTACGTAGGAGGGTAGAGCCAGGCTACCGATAAACAGCAATATAATTATAACTATGTTATAGATTGCAATACATTCTCTAATGACTCTGCTAATGAGTGTGTGTGTGTGTGTGTCCAGGTGTTGGAGCAGAAGACTGCCAGGAAGCAGGCGGAGGAGGCTCTGGCCAACACGCTGCAGGCAGACAAGGCCAAAGCAGCCGATCTCCGAACAGCCTACCAGCAGCACCAGGATGAGGTGAACCGCATCAAGCGAGACTGTGAGAGAGACATCCGTCGCGTGGTGAGTCAGCTGACCACGACCACAACCAATCACGCCTCAACTGTCGCCTGCGCTCGTGACGAGAGAGACATGAGGATTTCATTCAGTTGTGAAAAGGGGGATGAAAAGGTAGTCAGAGGTAACAGAGAGAGAGAGAGAGAGAGAGAGAGAGAGAGAGAGTGAGAGGAAGGTGGAGGGGGAGAGAAAAAGAGCGGGAAGTAAGAAAGAAAGAGGCAGGTGAGGACAGGAGGAAGGGGCGAGACGAATCAATGAATTATTTAGGTCGAACTATGATGTCTGACAACCGTCCTCATGACTTCGAGAGCAAGGACTGCCGTGAGAGAAAGAGAGAGACAGAGATTCTCCCCCTCCCTCCCCCTCCCTCCCCCAGATGGACGAGTTGAAGGGGAAGGACCGCGTGGTGGCGGCCCTGGAGAGGGAGCTGGGCGCGCAGGCCGGCTACGCCCAGAAGCTGCAGCTCCAAAACCAGGCTCTGGATGAGCAGCTGGGCCACGTGCGGGAGGCAGAGAAGCACCACGGCAGCCCCAAGAGAGAGGTGGCGCCCCCCCTGGGGGACAGCCCCGAGCACCCCAACAACCAGGTACACGCGCTCATTCTCTCTCCCACATACACACACATACCGTTTCTTACGCGCTCTACCACTGTCAGTGACTCTCTCTCGGCCCTCTCTCTCCCTCAGGAGGTGGAAGAGAGGGATATGAGGAGGTTCCAGCTGAAGATAGCCGAGCTGCACTCTGTCATCAGGAAGCTGGAAGACCGGAACACTCTGCTGGCGGACGAGAGGAACGAGCTGGTGAGGAACGCCAACACGCCCTCCTGCTCTGCTGGTCGGGAAAGGATACTACTCGTGTTTGAACTCTCGCGGCAATCTGTTATCTCTGTCATGTTCAAACGCTTCCTCACTCACTCTCTCTCTCTGTCTCTCTCTCTCTCCCTCTTTATCTCTCTCTCTTTCTCCCTCTTTATCTCTCTGTCTTCTCTCTCACCCCCTGGTTATACCTCTCTCTCTCTCCCTCTCTCAGGTGAAACGGGTGCGCGAGGCCGAGAGTCAGATGAAGCCGCTGTTTGAGAAGAACAAGCGCATGTCCAAGAAGAACGAGGACCTGCTCCAGACTCTGCAGCGCATGGAGGAGAAGCTGAAGAACCTGAGCCGGCAGAACGCAGAGATGGTGCGTGGGGGGCATGGCTACGGCTCTCTCGCTCTCTCCTTTGACTCTCTCCTTACCTTTCTAGTCCACTGGTCTGACCCTATGATAAGCCATAGTAGGCGAAGAATTTAAAATGCATGAATAAAAAAAAAGGAAAGAATGGTGGGTAATGGAGTCCTCTAGTGGTCACCGAGGACACTGATTGTGCTGACAAGACCCAGAGAACAACCTCACTTCCTCCCTTTCTGCTCTTTCTTTCTTCTGTCTCTCTTCTCTCTCTCCCCCCCCCAGAAGGAGAAGGTGCAGTCGCGCGCCCCCCCCGCCTCCTCAATCCCAGCAGAACCCTCTGAAGAGGCCCACCTCGCTGACGGACTTGAGCCACGCCCACGAGGAGCAGGAGGTGGAGTTCCTCAAGCTGCAGGTTGCCGAGCAACGGGGCCTCATCGACGAGCTCACGCAGGTCAGCTTGACACGGCCAGTAGTTCTAGAAAGAGTCTGTGTTTTAATGATGTCCTTGTCAGAGGACGTCCAACGAAGGTGCTGGGTTGCCAGGTTGGACCGCCTTTCCGCTCTTGAGCTCCCACTCATACCCTGTAACCTCTCCCTCGCTCTCCTCTCTGGACTCTTTTTGCTTTCCTCACTTTTTTTTCGTCTTTCTTCCCCCCTTCTCTCTTTCTCTATCTGTCACCCCTCTCTCTTTCTCTATCTGTCACACCTCTCACGCCCTCATCACACCCTCTCCCACTCCTCCATGGTTGCAATCAGCTAATCAGCTCCTGCTAATTCATTCATTAAGTGTGTTTTGATTCTTAGGCTGAGGCTTCTTGTTGATGATTAAAGTGGTTGAACTAAGTGGTTAGTTCAAGAATTAACTAGTTCTGGGTCCAGGTGTCCTCTTTGAACTGTCAATCCTAAGGTCTGGTCCACCATTGGGAGACTTTTGACACACATTAACTGTAAAATCATCAGATTTTTCTGCCAGTGTTCCACAACCCTCTGCCTTTGGATGATGTTTTGATTTGGTTTGGTTTTGACGTGGTGAGTCAGAGAAGGTGCTCAGGTCAGCTTCACCTGGCTGACAGGGCTGCTTTTTCCTCTGTTGTCCTCTCAGGAACGGGACAGACTGGTGATCAACAAGAAGAACAGGAGGAAAAATGTGAAAATGCCCAAAGTAAGACACGACTGCTGTCTGTGTGTGCACACACGCGTGTGAGACTTTCACCTTTTTATCTTACAGTTTTAGTCATCTGCTCTGTTGTGTCCGTGTGTGTGTGTGTGAACATGTGTGTGTGTGTGACTGGTCATAGCTTGCTGCTCCCGTGGTGATGTCACTAAGCAACCGGCCTTCCCTGTTGGGCTGACGTGTTGGGTCTGTCTAATTCTGCCAATTGTCTAGTTGTGTGGTTGGTTGGTTGGTTGTGTGTGTGTGTGTGTGTGTTTCTAATTGGTCTCCGGAGGGAACAAGGAGAGCTTCACTCACAAACGAGTACCTGTTTGTTCCGCTTTTTAATGACATGCACTCACGCGTACACACACACACACGCCACTCTCGTCCACATGCAGAGTCAGAGCGACCTCAACACCTAAACACGACACACACTTAGTCACTGGTCGTTCTCCGAGTCTGTATGCTTGTATAAAGACAGGAGGAGAGACAAGCGGAAGACTGGAACGATGTTGTTGTCAACGTCAGCGAGATGATGCGTCGAGTCGTGTGTTTGTGCACAGGTGGCGTCATTATGATAATTGGCTGGATTGTTAGGGGAGTTTGTGGAGTTAATGATGTTGCTAGGAGAGGAGGGGGAGGAGTCGGAAGATGTACCGTACACAACCTCCCCTCCCCGGCTCACCCATCCTTCAGTGAAGACAGACTGGCACACGGACCCCCTCGCACACAGACATCCTGGGACACTGGGAACAGGACTCCTGCACTGGGACTGTTTGTAGCGGGAGCACAGGACCGCAGACCGAAGATTGCTCGGTTAAAGTGGATGTCGCCAAACTGTCTCCCTCTGTCTGCTTAGCGTGTGACACATGCCCACAAACCGACGGCGCGACAGTACCGCAGTGAGTCAGTGGCGTGTCTAGACAGACATGACAGAGTATCTGTACCTGGTCCTCTACCTCTCGTCCTTCGTCTGCCTCTGCGCTCTCGTCTGCCTCTACTTCTCCGGGTGCCAGGAAATGACCTACAAGCACGATGGTGAGAACTTCCTTGAGGGGAATCTAGAATTCAGAGCAACGAAGACGCCTTGCCATTCGTGAACTGTCTCTGGTATAGTAGGGTAGATACAAGATAGAACATGTCTGAGGAGAACAGCGCCAAGCGAGATGTGGTTTCAGATCGTCAGGGATGTAAACGTTTGTTTAATTTGTGTGCAGTGCTGGAGATTGAGGGAGAATGCTCTGTCATCTATGCTTAGAATTGCAATTGGGTGCCCGTTTGTGCTGCGAGTGTGTGTGTGTTTGTAAATGTTTGTGTTGTGAAGCGAGTCGCGCTGTGCCATCTAATTGCCTGCTGATGTTGCGCGTGATTACGGCAGTGAATAACGGCTTCCCTCTCTCCTCTCCCCCCTCCTGTCTCACAGAGGCATGTTGTGGAGACATATTTTGGATTTGACGAGGAGTCGGTGGACTCTGAGACGTCCTCGCTGACCTCCTACAACACTGACCTCACAGACCGCACCCCCGCAACCCCCGAGGAGGACCTGGAAGACGTACGATCCTCCTCCCCGTCTTATCTCTCTATCATCTCTCTCTTTCTTCCCTTCTCCACCATCTCTCCCTCTTCCCTCTCTGTTCTCGCTGTCCCCCTTATCATTCATCCCTCTCTCCTCACCTCCACCATCCCTTGCTCCCTCTCTCCTCCTTCACTCCCCCCCCCCTCTCCGTGTGTGTGTGTGTGTAACCCCGTGCTGTGTGCAGGGTGTGTCTCGCGAGGAGGCGGAGCTTCGTTTCCGTCAGCTGACCAGAGAGTACCAGGCGCTGCAGCGGGCGTACGCCCTCCTGCAGGAACAGTCCGGGGGCTCGCTGGATGCCGAGCGGGAGGCCAGGGTGAGCTGACTCCTCCCACTTCCTGCTACCTCTTATAAACTCAGTGTCCACTCTATACACAACCCCTTCACTGATCCCAAACCTGCCGACTGTACACTCTAGACACAAGAGACCAGGGTAAATGATGACAAAGTCAGGCTGATTGCCACAAAAGTAAATCTTTCCTCAAAATTGATTTTTATTATGAAGAATAAAAAGAATGCTGAACAGATAGTTGAATAACTGCTGAGTGAATGCTCATGGTCTATGATTGGTTGTTCCTGTCCCCTCCCACAGACGCGTGAACAGCTGCAGGCGGATCTGATTGGCTGCCAGGCCACGATCTCCGACCTGGAGAAAGCCCTGGCCGAGAGGGGGCAGGTAAAAGAGAAAAAGGGCAGGGAGAGAAAGTCCCTGGCTCCTCTCTCATTGGCCCTGCTCCTTGTCTGTCTGACAACTTTGCTTCTGGCCTGGCACTACGCAGACAGGATCTGCCGCAGAATCCTGTGATGTCACACCGATGATGTCACAGCTCTGCGCCGGCATTCCCCGCCCCCTGTCTCTGTCAGATCTCCTTTCATCCCTGTTTCTGTTTTGGTTTATCGACCCTGGAGAAGAAAGAGAACCATCAGTGTTTCAGCTATTGATCACCAGCTCATTCATAGATACTACATTTTAAATGATCTTATGACATATAGATCATTGTTGACAAACATGACTCTAAACAGAATGTAAAAGTTTACATTTGAGTTTGTATTCATTTATAAATGATAGTCAGTGACTTAATTTAAATAAAAAAGTTGTTCTAACCGCTTAGGACTAAAACCAATGAAGATCAGCAGATGGTGCTAAGTTTCTGATTAGTGTCAGCATTTCTACCAGCTATCCTTCACTTCTATCTCTTCAAACATTCTCTGTTCTGTCTGTTGCATGGATCCCATCCAAGTGCATGCTTACTGCCTGTTTTACCACATGTTGCTTGTGTCACTTGTTCACAATTTTACGACTGGAAAACCGCCTGTTTCTGCACTCCCTGTTTTTCATGAACACTCTGTTCCTACCTCGTTGGCCGTCTGTTTCTGCCTCTCGCGTCTCCAGCATGTTGTTTCCGTGTATTCATGTCAGACTGTTTCTTTCTGGTGGTGGATGGATTTGATTTGATTTTTTCCCCCTTGGTGCAATAAAACGGTGTTACAGCCATATGGAATGTTTGTATGTGTGTTTGTGTCAGGTGTTCACATGTAACATTCAGAATTGTGTTTCATTTCTCTGGTGCGTTGGGTTTGCGGGTATGGAAACCTTTAGGGATGTGAGCATTTTATAGTGGCGGATTAACTAGGTGGGAAATGTGTTTCAGATTGAAAAGGACTAGTGATTGTGTACGTTCCCAGTACTTCTGTCATTCACTGTTAAGTTTGAGTATGGATGGTTTGGCCTCTTTCTCCTTGTGATCTTGTGTTTCTGTGTGATTGGTGGCAGGACTCCAAATGGGTGGAGGAAAAGCAATATCTCATCAGGACCAATCAGGAGCTCCATGAGAAGGTACTTCCTGCCTCTGTACTTCACTCTTCCCGTGGTACATGAGTATAAACGTGTCTTATCATTGAGCCGTTGAGTGTTCATGTTTTACATAGTTTTCCTGTGTGCTTCACACGCAACAGAAGCATTGGTTTGTGTGGATTATGTGTTCGTTGTCAAATAGATTGCGTGTGTGCAGATGTGTGTGTTGCAGCAGGGAGAGTCCAAACTGCAGGCTGAGGTTCAGGATGCCAGGGACCAGAACGAGCTGCTGGAGTTCAGGGTGTTGGAGCTGGAAGTAAGAGAGTGCACTACTATCAAACTACCACCAGGGGGCGACAGCGGCCTCCAGTCTCGACGCAAAACCTACATACAGTGACCAGCCCGAGACCCATACACTCATTCACACTCTTCAAGGAAGATGCGCACACACACTTGCTTCTGTGTGTACAGATATTTGTTTGTTTTGCATGTTTCGGCCTTGCCTTGTCTTGCCTTCCCAACCAGACCAGGAACATTTTTATTTTTATGTTGAACGTTGTACAAGAATGTTGTCTCAAGCGAGATGAAGATGAACATAATTCTTTATGGAATAAAACGTATTTAAGTTCACTATCCACTTCATCTTCGTTCATTTGTCTCCTCCCTGCATGTGGTTGTTTTCAAGTTTGATTTAAGTTGTCCTACAAAATAATTACATCATTTCCATCACATGTCATGTCAGCACAATTTGATGGCACTTTCTATTCATGTCATTCAAAATAAACTCCAATTTTAGGAGTGACATCGTCATATATACCCCTGTACACTTTGCTGAAGGTCTATTTTTTACCAGAACTGGCACTTGATGACATCATAAAGCCTGTCTGTCCGTAAGATGAGTCAGGCAAAGTTCACGCACTGGCACTGATGAAGGGGGCGGGGTGCAGGGGCCTCACAGTGAAGAACACTATTTTATTGAGCTCTACTGGTTTGTCTGGCATTTTATTTTCAACTCCTCTTATTTACCACCTCATGTTGAAAGAGACCCTCTCTCATGTCCCATAATGTAAGTACGCCATCTTCATTATCCACACGGTCATATCTCAGTTAGCACACCATATCACACTCACTGTTTAAAAGCAATGACCACAACACTACCTAAAACTGTGGTCAGAGTAGTCAAGTTGGGCTGAGTTGTGTGTGTGTGTGTGAGAGAGAGAGAGAGAGAGAGTGTGTGAGAAACACTGAAAGGGTGATGTGTGGGTGAGGGAGACCATGTGTGTGTGTGTGTGTGTGTGTGAGAGAGAGATCCAGTGTGAGAGTCAGTGTGTGTGGGAGAGCTGCAGTAACTGTGTGCTGTCCCTGCAGGAGAGGGAGCGCAGGTCCCCAGGCCTGAACCTGCACATGTCAGCAGCCTTCCCAGAGAACAGCAGCAGCGCCCTGCAGGTCTACTGTCACCAGGAGGGCGTCAAGGTGGCACACGCACAGTCACCTACACTGTCACACACGCACAGAGTTACTTACACACACACGCACAGTCACCTACACTGTCACACACGCACAGTCACCTACACTGTCACACACGCACAGAGTTACTTACACACACACGCACAGTCACCTACACTGTCACACACGCACAGAGTTACTTACACACACACGCACAGTCACCTACACTGTCACACACGCACAGAGTTACTTACACACACACGCACAGTCACCTACACTGTCACACACGCACAGAGTTACTTACACACACACGCACAGTCACCTACACTGTCACACACGCACAGAGTTACTTACACACACACGCACAGTCACCTACACTGTCACACACGCACAGAGTTACTTACACACACACGCACAGTCACCTACACTGTCACACACGCACAGAGTTACTTACACACACACGCACAGTCACCTACACTGTCACACACGCACAGAGTTACTTACACACACACGCACAGTCACCTACACTGTCACACACGCACAGAGTTACTTACACACACACGCACAGTCACCTACACTGTCACACACGCACAGAGTTACTTACACACACACGCACAGTCACCTACACTGTCACACACGCACAGAGTTACTTACACACACACGCACAGTCACCTACACTGTCACACACGCACAGAGTTACTTACACACACACGCACAGTCACCTACACTGTCACACACGCACAGAGTTACTTACACACACACGCACAGTCACCTACACTGTCACACACGCACAGAGTTACTTACACACACACGCACAGTCACCTACACTGTCACACACGCACAGAGTTACTTACACACACACGCACAGTCACCTACACTGTCACACACGCACAGAGTTACTTACACACACACGCACAGTCACCTACACTGTCACACACGCACAGAGTTACTTACACACACACGCACAGTCACCTACACTGTCACACACGCACAGAGTTACTTACACACACACGCACAGTCACCTACACTGTCACACACGCACAGAGTTACTTACACACACACGCACAGTCACCTACACTGTCACACACGCACAGAGTTACTTACACACACACGCACAGTCACCTACACTGTCACACACGCACAGAGTTACTTACACACACACGCACAGTCACCTACACTGTCACACACGCACAGAGTTACTTACACACACACGCACAGTCACCTACACTGTCACACACGCACAGAGTTACTTACACACACACGCACAGTCACCTACACTGTCACACACGCACAGAGTTACTTACACACACACGCACAGTCACCTACACTGTCACACACGCACAGAGTTACTTACACACACACGCACAGTCACCTACACTGTCACACACGCACAGAGTTACTTACACACACACGCACAGTCACCTACACTGTCACACACGCACAGAGTTACTTACACACACACGCACAGTCACCTACACTGTCACACACGCACAGAGTTACTTACACACACACGCACAGTCACCTACATTGTCACACACGCACAGAGTTACTTACACGCACAGTCACTTACACTGTCACACACACACACACAGTCACTCACATAGTCACACACACACAGTCGCTCACACTGTCACACATGCACAGAGTCACTCACACAGTCACACACACACACACACACACAGTCACTCACACTGTCACACACATACAGACACACACTCACACACACACGACGCACACACACACAGTCACTCACATAATCACACACACACACACACACAGTCACTCACACAGTCACACACACACAGTCACTCACACAGTCACACACCCACACACACACAGTCACTCACACAGTCACACACGCAGCAGCCCTCTAAATCTACTTCATCAAGGAAGCACACCCACTCTCTCTCTCTTTCTCTCGCTCTCTTGCTGTCTCTCTCTCTCTTTCTCTCGCTCTCTTGCTGTCTCTCTCTCTCTTTCTCTCGCTCTCTTGCTGTCTCTCTCTCCATCAGTGTGTTGACAGAAGTCTCCTTTCTTTTGAAGGACGTGATCATTCCCGAGCTGATGAAGAAGCTGGACATCCTGGGAGACAACGGGGTGAGAGGACCCCCCCTCACCTCTCCTCCCTCTGGGACCCCCACTCACCTCTCCTCCCTCTGGGACCCCCACTCACCTCTCCTCGCTTTGGGACCCCCCTCACCTCTCCTCCCTCTGGGACCCCCACTCACCTCTCCTCGCTTTGGGACCCCCCTCACCTCTCCTCCCTCTGGGACCTCACCTCTCCTCCCTCTGGGACCCCCACTCACCTCTCCTCGCTTTGGGACCCCCTTCACCTCTCCTCGCTTTGGGACCCCCCTCACCTCTCCTCCCTCTGGGACCCCCACTCACCTCTCCTCGCTTTGGGACCCCCCTCACCTCTCCTCCCTCTGGGACCCCCACTCACCTCTCCTCGCTTTGGGACCCCCCTCACCTCTCCTCCCTCTGGGACCTCACCTCTCCTCCCTCTGGGACCCCCACTCACCTCTCCTCGCTTTGGGACCCCCTTCACCTCTCCTCGCTTTGGGACCCCCCTCACCTCTCCTCCCTCTGGGACCTCACCTCTCCTCCCTCTGGGACCCCCACTCACCTCTCCTCGCTTTGGGACCCCCTTCACCTCTCCTCGCTTTGGGACCCCCCTCACCTCTCCTCCCTCTGGGACCCCCACTCACCTCTCCTCGCTTTGGGACCCCCCTCACCTCTCCTCCCTCTGGGACCTCACCTCTCCTCCCTCTGGGACCCCCACTCACCTCTCCTCGCTTTGGGACCCCCCTCACCTCTCCTCCCTCTGGGACCCCCCCTCACCTCTCCTCCCTCTGGGACCTCACCTCTCCTCGCTTTGGGACCTCACCTCTCCTCCCTCAGGGACCTCACCTCTCCTCGCTTTGGGACCTCATCTCTCCTCCCTCAGGGATCCCCCTCACCTCTCCTCCCTCTGGCTGCCTACCGGCCCTCCACGCCCCTCGCTGCTAAGACACTGAGCGTACATCCGTTCTGACATGGCTCTGCCTTCTCCTCTGCCTTCTCCTCTTCCTCCTCCTCTTCCTCCTCCCCCCCCCCCCCCTCCTCCCCCCCTAGAATCTTCGTAACGAGGAGCAGGTGGTGGTGATCCAGGCGGGCACGGTGCTGTCCCTGTGTGAGAAGGTCAGCCTCAGCTCCTGCCTCTCCTCCTCCTCCTCATGCGTATGTCTAGAGCACAGCTAAGGCTCCAGGCAACTGCCACACTTGTAAACCCCGTCACCTGGCTCAGAGAGTTTGGTGTGTCTTTAGTTTGCCGTCTAGCTTAGCGGAATTGGGATCGACATAGCAAGGCCGTTTCTGTGGACTAGCTCTGCCACTGAGCTGACCTACAGTACAGAGAGTCATTTTCTTGCTTTTCATTTGTTCTCGTTATCCAGTATACATGAAGTTGTCTATTTTCACTTTCGTCACTTTCAGTGGCTGAAGCAGATTGACACCACTGAAGCAGCCCTGACCCAGAAGATGATTGACCTGGAGAATGACAAGGTGAGGGGGACTCAGGAAACTGGTCTCTGATCAGACATCCACATGGCCTGTGTACACACAATGAGAAACACACCTTTCAATCAGCTGACTTCGGATCAGAAACATTAACCTTAATGATAATGTTAATGTTATCATTTTTTTGTTGTGATGCCATATCCTGCCGTGTGTGATGTCACTTCCAGGACCTGTTCAGTAAGCAGAAGGGCTTCCTGGAGGAGGAGCTGGACTACAGGAAGCAGGCTCTGGATCAGGCCTACATGGTACGAGCCCAGGGCATGATGGGATAGCTCTGCCCTGTACACTCCATCTCCCAAGAGGACTCCTGTCCAACACAATGTCTCACACACACTCAGCATTTAACACAAACTACATACGCCATCATATCACCGACCTACTATAGACGATTGGAGACATTGCTTTCTATTGCGTGACCTTTAGCTGCTTATAGAGACAGGTTAAGAGCACCCATACGAGCTCTCCTCCCATCCCACATCCCAGATGCAGGTGAGCAGTGCTTTGATGTGATGTGTTTGCCTTCGTGCTGTTGGGATACTGCATCTTTGACCTCCCTAGACGGACTGAACACCGCAGACCAGAGAGAGCACTCTCTCGCGCTGGGGCATCTTAGCTGTCGAATGCAGTCCTAATCTGACATAAACAAGATATTAACAAAGATCTTTCGGACAACTACACCTGTAATAACCTCCTGCTAATCATATCTAAACAACATAATGATGGAATTGCCATGAATTCGAATTTTAGACCTCAGGCTGAAAATAAATGTGTTGAGGCCTTAGTTACAGTTACACCCCAGTATGGATAGGTACGTAAAGAATGAGGGCATGACAAGTCCATTTGTTTTGTTTTCCCCTCACTGTCACTTCTGATGAAAGTGGGAAACAGCCACTGTGTGGAACACAGCATCATTCTCTCTTGATCATGTTTGATTTGGTGTGTATGTCTCTGTTGTTGTGGCATCTTTGTCGACCGTTCCACTCTATGTTGAGGTCGACCAAAGCTACCGTGTTTTGTTTGCGTGACAACTAAATGCACTGCCAAAGTAAACCTCTCGTAGGCACGTCAAGCTTTTCTCCAACACGCTCTTACAAAGTAATTAATTGTAACAGTAGTCATGACGTTCTAGTTACCACACAATACACAACGTGTTTTTGACAATCAATATACAGTGGAACAGGGTTCTCCATTTCTGCCATGGTCACAGTGGTATGTGTGTGTATGTGTTTGTATGGATGTGCATGTGTGTGTTCTTGTGTGCGGGCATGCTTGTGAACGCGGGCGCATGTGCGTGTGTCTGTATGTGCGTGTGTATGTGTGTGTGTGTGTGTGTGTATGTGCGTATGTATGTGCGTGCGTGTGTGTGTGTGTGTGTGCGCGGGCCTGACAGAGGATCGAGGAGCTGGAGGCCACCCTGTATAGTGCTCTGCAGCAGGAGCCGGGGGCGGCGGTGGCGGAGTCCCTGTCAGACAGGCAGAGGGAGGAGCTGAGGCTAGCCGTGGACAAGCTGCGGAGGCAGATACTCAGGCAGAGCCGCCAGTTTGACAGTCAGATCCTGCAGGAGCGCATGGAGCTCCTACAGCAGGCCTACCAGGTAAGCCCCGCCCCCTGTTCTCTGCCCCCGCCCCCCTTGTTCTCTGCCCCCGCCCCCCTGATCCCTGCCCCGTGGAGAAGATGCAGTATCCCTACTCTGCCCATACCTGTGTGTTTAGAGAGTCCATGGTAGATGGATATAGACAGAGGGCTGGAGAGAGAGAAAGCGAGAGAGAGAGATCTAGATAGAGTGTGAGAGTGAGAGAGAGATAAAAGGGATGCAGTGTACAGTGTGTGTGTGTGTGCACATTGTGTCCTGTACTTCCCTCCACCCCTCACTGTGTTCACCAGTGTATACCCTAACACCACTCCAGGATTTTAAACCACTTCTCATTTCAACTCTGCATTCCTCCACACCTAACCTCAACAAAAAACCACAACTTTGAACTGTTTTGTAAACTAAATCAGCTACTCTCACCTATTCTCACAACAACACAAGTATAAATATGATTCTACCTGCTAATATGTCTACTAACCAGTAGTGACGATGTTGAGTTTCTAGTCAATCCTTCGTGTTCTTCAGAGAGATCCAGTGTCTTCTGAGCGGTCTTCCCTCGGCAGTCTCTCCTCCATCTCCATCTCTATGGACCAGTATCTCCAGCCCCAAACTGATATCTGCTCCCCAAACTGGCTGTCCACCAGTGTCTCGCTCCCAGAGCTGGGTCTATGGTACCGTGGTTGCGGCCTAAGCCTCGGGTGCTTACGAATGTGCTGCGGGCAGAATGAGATGTTGAACTTGTTTTGAACGCAGCTCTGAGTTCACGGTGGTTGACAATGAGGGGTGTTGCACAACTTTCTAGGATTGCCTAATCACTGCACTGATTCACTGAGCCTACGTGGATTTGTACAGATTTCACGCCTGTCCGAGTGTGTTAGTCTTGAGTCTTTAGGATCCTACAACGTGGGAGTGAGTGACAGAGGGAGAGAGGGAGTCACTTTTCAGCCAAGTCCAGGGTTACCAAGGGCTAAGGGTTGGGCTCTAATCTTCTTTTTCCTAGACCCCAAATCAGCTTACAGTCTCTTAGCTCAAAGATGGAGTCCCTCATTGTCCATTGTTGCTATTTGCTGGTTGTCATGGCAGTTTGCACCATGCATGAAGCTGCACAACGGTGTCTACGGTAACCAGGAGCGTTGTGGAAAGCACATTTTGTGATAGGCCAACCTTTTTTGGGCCACATTCCTAAAACCCTTTTAGTAGCCATGTCCCTTATATAATGTATGATACTAGGACTCCATAAATAATTATACGGATGCTCTCAATAATGATGGTGATGGAGTTACAGAATACAGTGGCTGAAAAGTTAATCGGATGTAGAAATCCTTCTCATACTGATTGTCCTGTGTCCTGCCCAGAGCCGGTTCTAGGATGTTATGTCACTGCGTTTGGCAGACAGATCACGTTTAGCTTTAGACAAAAGCGAATTAATCATTTGATTATAATCTGACTTCATGAATCAAAAGTAGTGCAAGCCCTAGAAGTAGGTACTGCTGGTACGTTATACTGTGTTCCATCTGGTGTTGTGGCTCTGATGGCCGCCTGGGTCCATGTGGAGTGTTGCTGCTCGTGGTCTGCCTGGGCACAGGAAGCTCAGGGTCCCGTGTGGATTCTCTTTCTCTTCCAGAGGATCAGAGAGCTGGAAGACAGGATTGAGAACCAGAAGAAACAGATCAAGGAAATCGAGGAGAAGGTAGAAGCGCTCCTCTGCAGATCTTCTGATGAACCAACATGCACTGTCCTGTCCCGGTTCAACTTTCATAATAACACTTCCCCTCCTCTTCTCTTTTCGTTTGTTTCTGTTTGTGGTCATTGTTTGAAATCCTTCTATTCTTTTAGTTTTTGTTCCTGTTTCTGTTTTTCTCTCTAGCTTTTATTCTCTGGCCTTAATGAAGCAGCGTACGGAACAACATCAGGTAAGAATGCACAGAGAGGTGCGATGTGGCCTTCACATCTACGGGACAGCCAGACAGGCGTGACAGAGGTGGGGATGATGATGGGGATGACCGTGATGGAGATGATGACGGTGCACTTCCCTGTCCCTCTAGGTACCAAGGTGCTCAGGTGGAGAAACAAGGATGAATCACGACATATTCATTTTGTTTATTTTTATGCATTTATAGACTGCTCACTAAACCCTATGGCCTTTTTGATAAATGTGCACTTTGATAAACCAAACCGCCATCTTGGAATGCAAAATAAAAGACAGGACTTTTCGTGAGAAGGGAAGACATTTCACAGACTTTGTGAGTGACAGATGCAGTAAATTGTGTGTGGGTTTTTTTATGGAGGAGATCTACCCTGTGGGTTATCTGTCCGTGGAGCCCTGAGCCCAACAACCTCCTAACCAGGAATGAGTTGAGACCACCTGGAACTTTGTTGCGTCGTAAGGAGCAGAACCCAGTGGAACCCAACCAGAGGGGCCTCAAACTCAGGAGAACACAGAGCCGGGTATGGAAGCAGTGCAATCATGGAGGGAGAAGGAGATGGAGGGAGGACTGAGGAGGAAGGGAACGGGTTAAGAGACCGAGGAGAGAGAGGGAGGGCAGAGAGGAAGTGTGAGGGGGGAGAGGGAGAGGGGGGCATCGGGCAGTGGGCAGTGGGCTAGGGGGCACTTCTCTCTCGGCCCAGCGAGCCAACCACCGGACACAGAAAGTTCCTCCGAAAAGATCAGTGCCCGCGGACCGTTTCCATGGAAACTGGTGTGCGTAGCCAGAGCCGAGCTGAAAGAGGTCGAAGGAAGAGGACAACAGCGGAGGGACACTTGGGAGAGAAAGTGCTGGCGTTTTCAGGAGGTAAATCACTCTAAAGAATCTTGTTTAACATACGCCAATACACCTAACAGTAATGTAACCTAAAGGGTTTAATCTAAAGATCATACTATATTAAACAACAACAACCCTTCAGAGCTGACCTGTCATGTTTATGTGTTACTCATTGGTGGCAGCACATTCTTGGTCTAATCCCAGTTAAGCTGTAACCATGCTGTAACTGGTAGACAAACGGCGTGGGAGGGTCTGGTCCTGTCATGGGGCGGGGCTTATTTTGGTCGAGAAGAGGAGGGGTGGGGAGAGGTGCCAGGGCAGGGGACAGAAGAGAGCGGAGGAGAGGAAAGAGGAAGAGAGGAGGAAAGAAGGGAGGAGAGGAGGGAACAGACTGGAGGATGGGGGGGAAAAGACAGAAAGAGTAGAGAAGACACGGGAGGAAAAGAGACAGGACTATGGAGGGGAGGAAGGAACAGAGTAGAGGAAAGGGGAGGGGAGAGAGGAGGGGAGAGAGGAGGGGAGAGGAGAGAGGGGTAACCTGAGAGACACCTTTGGACAGTCTAGTTGCCACCAAGCTGCTGATGTCCTGAATAATACAGTGTGCAGTGTGTGTGGTGTGTGTGAACTACTAAAATACATTCAAAAAATGAGAGAAAAGATGAAAAGAACAGATAATAAGAGAAGCAGCGAGAAGGTGTGTAGTGTGTGTGTGTGTGAAGGAGGGTGGTAAACCAATGCAAAGTGTGCATTTTTTTGTGACACCAATGAGATCAAAACTCTAGCAAATGTTCTGCAGATTCAGGAAAATACCACCCACCAGTGAGCACACATACGGAGGGTCAGGTGACCATGTCCGACCCTGAAAGTGGAAGCGGGTCAGTAACCGTGGCGACGGGTCCCCCTGGCCGGGCCCTCAGTGTCCTGTCTGAGAGAGTGAATGTTCTAGAACACAGCCTGAGAGACAGGGTCAACTCCATCACTGAGTCCGAAGGTGCTCTGAGGAACAGGTGAGAGATGGGGGTTGGAGGAGGGGGGAAGGGGTGGGTGGTGTCGCATGTCATGACACACACTTAGGTACCACTACACTCACATATGGCCACCATCGGATCATGTATCACACACACTCAACCCCAACGCATGCTGTTTCACCGGCACACTGCTAGCTGTGATCTTTCAATGGGTTGGAGTTTGTTACATGGCTCAGTATCCTGAAAGGTGAAAACTATATTTTATCATCATTAATGTCCTGCCACTGTGATAACCTAGTGCTATTTTCTAAAGAATTAAAAGTAGTTAAGCTAATGCTCAAGCTAATAGTAATGTAAAGTACTAATTTGACCAATGTCAACATTTTAGGATGCTAATGTTAGGATGCTAATGCTAGGATGCCAATCGCTACTGTAATGTGACCCTGCGTCTGCTGTGTTCGTCATCCAGGATCAGAGAGCTGGAGGTGTCAGAGAGGAGTCTGCAGCACAAGGTGGATGACCTCACTGCCAGGTCAGCCCTCCACTGTCCCAGAATGCAACGCCAGAGGCTAGACGAACGGCTATACGCGCTCAAAGATGAAGTCAGGACCATGGTGAGCGACAACTGAGAGAGAAAACTTAGATAAGATGAGGATGAGCAAGCAGTTAGATAAGATGAGGCTATAAACTATGAAACACATACCAGGCTAAAGCTTCCATACTGGTCTGATAAACTTTTGTTTTGGTCTGTATTTGTATTTGTTTCTGTAGAATGTTTGTGTAATCCCCCCATCTCTCTTTCTTGCTTTATGTCTCTCTCTCCCTCACCCTATGTTTCTTCTCTCTCTCTCTTTTTCTGTGTCTTTTTGTCTCTCTCTCTCTCTCTCTCTCTCTCTCTCTCTCTCTCTCTCTCTCTCTCTCTCTCTCTCTCTCTCTCTCTCTGTCTCTCCCTCCCCCCCTCCATCAGTCTCAGGAGAAAGAGCGAGGGGAGCGTGTGTGGAGAGTCCGACTGCAGCGCTGCCAGGCCCAGCTGAAGGCCAAAGAGGAGGAGATGGCGCGTCAGTCGCACTACTTCGAGCACTTCAAGACCCAGCTGCAGCACAAGCTCAGCCTGTCCAGGGACCGGGAGCAGGGCCTGCAGGCCCGCATCCACCTCCTGGAGCGACGTCTGCTGGAGCTCACCGTGGCTGCGGCCTCCGCCGCGGTACCTGCCCTCAAGAAGACGGCCACCGAGAGACTCGCGCACCTGAGGGGAGAGGGAGAGGGAGAGGAAGGCGGAGAAGAAGAGGAAGAGGCGGAGGAGAGGAGGAGGGGCGTCGGACGCCGGTCGCAACCGAAGTCCGGGCCCCCCCGAGAGGGAGCGAGAGAAGGAGGGAGGGCGGACGTCGTGAAAGGGGGGGAGGATACGGAGGACAGGGGGATGAAGGGACTGGGAGGAGGAGAGGAGGGCCGAGCGAGGGATGCCAAGGAGGAGAGCGGCGGCGAGGCCCGACTGCGAGGGTTCATCCTTAGCCTCCAGGAGGACCTCAGGGCGCTGCTGGAGAGAGAGGTGCAGGGGGAGGCCGAGCGGAAGGGGTTGGCGGAACAGCTGCAGGAAGCGCAGGAGAACAGCCACTTCCTGTCCTGTAAGATGGAGGAGATGCGGGCGGTGGTGCACAGGCTAAAGCTGGCAGAGAGCTCCCTGACGGAGGAGGTGGAGGAGCTGCAGGAGGAGAACCTGTACCTCCACAGGAGCCTTGGCCAGAACCCCAGGAAGGCCTCACAGTCTCCTGTCCCTGAGGGCCCCAGCCTCAGCCCCAGCGCTAACCCCAGCCCCAGCCCCAACTCCAGCCAGCCTTCTGCCCCTGCTGTCCCACAGTCCAGCCCCCCTCCCATGGGACAGTCAGGCCCACTGAACTGCTCAGACCAGGTAAAGCAAAATGACACTGGAATCCATTCCTGTGTTGTTGAGAATTCTGTTACTTTTGATGAATATGCATCCTTAGATAAAAATCAGGCGTGCAAGTGTTTATTTTGTGTTTTCAGCAATGCATCGTAAATGGTTCCCACCATTTAAAACGATTGAATGGGAAGGTGTTATGAGTTATGAGTACGGATTATGGATTTTTTAAATAATGTGCAAATCGTATGAATTCGGATAATGGATTGGTTGAGATTTATTAGATTATCGTGCCAGTAAAGTTCAAATCCTGTACACAGCGGAATTTTTATCTTATTACCAAAGAGAGGCCATGTGTTTGGTAGTATAGTGTATTTGTGTGTGTGTGTGTGTGTGTGTGTGTGTGTGTGTGTGTGTGTGTGTGTGAGAGAGAGAGAGAGAGAGAGAGAGAGAGAGAGAGAGAGAGAGAGAGAGAGAGAGAGAGAGAGAAAAAGAGAGAGAGAGAGAGAGAGAGAGAGAGAGGGGGGGGGGGGGCTGCAAAGGGACCAAATGAGGCTGGTGCATTTGCGCAGCCCAAGAGAGAGAGAAAATAATACTGAATTTGATACATTTTGAATGTCTGTGTCTCTCTATCTACTGATCTAACAAGTAATTCTGTGTTTTACTGTTCCTTAACCAGGAGGAGGGCCTGTCACTGCTGAGTGCACCTCCCTCTCCTAACCACCGGGGAACAGCCAAGTGCTCACAGGAGGATGACACAGCGAAACAGCGTACCACAGCCAAACCTGACAGTTCCAACTTACCTCTGCCCAAACCAGACCTCCTGAACCTCTCAGGCCACCGTAGCCCCAAACCCAAACCCAGCCCCAAACCCAGCCTGCTCTCCCTAGTGACCTCCACAGTGGAGGTGGGGGCGTTCAGCCTCAGTCAAGGGGACAGTCCGGGGGACTGGGGCCCTGGGTTCCCGTCTCTGGGCCTGGGCGAGGCGGAGGGCAGTGAGGAGATGGAGGCCCTGAGGGAGGCCTACAGGAGCCTGGGAGGAGACCTGGATGGCTTGAGGGACCAGCGGGACCAGCTGGAGAACGGGCTACTCCACACCCAACAGCAGCTGCAGAGGCTGTCCCTGGAGAACGCCCGACTGAAACTCCAGCTCAGGGAGCAGGCGGGAGAGGGGGCCTCCGAGGCAGAGCTGAGGGCTTCAGCGGGGGGAGTCGGTGCGTCGGGAAACAGCCAAATACACGGACATCCCTCGTCACACGCCCCAACCCAGGGAGTTCTCCGACCCTCCTCCCCTTCCTCACCCCCCGAAGGTGACCTCCTCCTCGCCCTGGCCCAGGACGACCTGGCCCTGGCCCTGAACCAAGAGAACCGTGCCCTGGCCGGGCGAATCCAGGAGTTACTGGCCCACCTGGAGCTCCAAGAGGGGGAGGCGGAGCGTGAGCTTGCCCAGCTGAGGCTGCAGGTGTTGGGGCTGGAAAGGGACGGGGCCAGGCTGGAGCAGGACAACCAGGAGCAGGTCTGCCTCATTGCTGAGCTGACCAGGAAGACTGAGGACGACCTCAACACCATCATGGACCTGCAGCAGAGGCTAAACAACAGTGGTCAGATACGGGGACCGCAGGTCGACGACGCGGTCGAGTCAGGGCGTGGTCAGATGGAGCTTCCGAGCGACCATGCAACAGGGTTAGAGAGCGGTCAGGGTGACTGTGACGCTGGGTCAGTGAATGGTCGACCTCGGAACGAAGGTACAGTCAAGCCAGTTGGTTTTCCCTCTCAGGTCAACCGTGCGGTCGTATCAGTTCACAATCAACCACCTGAACCTGCAGCAGAGTTCGAGAACGGACTACAGGCAGACCAAAGCCCGGTTTGCGGTCAAGAAAACAAGCATCCGACTACAGAGCAACAGAGCGGTCCAAACTTAGATGACTGCGTGGTCACGTCAGGAAACCCTCCGCAGGGTGAGGATGGGAGCAGCACAGCCAGCGGTTCCCGGGGCGACCGCTCGACCGTGGAGGCGGTCCGCGGTCTGGCGGCGGAGCGGGAGGAGCTGCTGCTCACCGTCAGCGCTCTGAGGGAGGAGCAGACGGAACTGGGACGTTCTCTCCGCGGTCAGACGGACGACAAGCACCAGCTGACGCGCTCCCTCTGGGTCCTGAAAGAGGAGAGGGACCAGGTCACCCTGTCTCTTCAGGCTCTTAAGCAGGAGAGAGACCTGCTGACCAGGTCCTTCTGTGGCGTGAGAGAGGAGAGAGACAAGGTGATGCGCTCCATGAGCAGTCTGAAAGAGGAGAGGGACTGCTTAAGTCAGTCTGTGGGCTCTCTTAAGGAGGAGCGAGACCACATTGTTTCTGAGAAAGAGACAGCGGATATGACACAATCCCTCCATGGGTTAGAGAAGGAGCGAGACCAGGTAGAACGGTCTCTCTGCGGTCTGAAAGAAGAGAGAGACCAGCTAACGCAATCCATGTGCACTTTGACCGAAGAGCGAGATGCTTTGGTCCAGTCACTCTGCGGCCTAGAGGAGGAGAGAGACAAGCTGGCAACGTCTCTCTGCGGTGAAAAAGAAAAGAAAGACCAACTCACAAACTCACTACGTGGTCTTAGAGAAGAGAGAGACCGGCTGCAGACAGACGTCACCAGCCTTCAGAAGCTGCTTCACTCAGAGGGGCCGAGTCAGAGCCAGGTGGCCAATCAGAGCCAGGTCGACATGGCAACGAGGATAGATGGCGATGCCACTCAGAGATGTCATGTCTTCCCCCTCCAGTCTGGTCAGGTATGAGAGGACTCTCTGGTCTTCACCCTCACTACTCTGTCTAAAAAGTACTGTTATATCTAGGGCTGTGTCTCTGTCTTTTCTGATGCCATATTTCATATCCATATCCATGTTTCCTGTTTTCTGTATGTCTGCAATTCGTTGAATTAAGCTGTTGTTTGTTCTTGTGTCTAGGATGGGTGGAGTGGAGGAAGAGAGGAGCTCCCAGGGGAGCGGATGGTGAAGGAGGAAGAGGGGCAGTCAGGGAGGAGAGAGGAGGGACACAGTCAGCTGATGAGGGAGGTTGAAGCGACGGGTGCAGAACTCAGGAGGTCGCTAGAAGAGCTGCAGAGGAGCCAATCAGAGGTATGGAAATTGGATCAGCATCGGATCCGAATCTGGGTTGGAGTTTTGGTAAATCTGCATGTGTGTGTGTGTGTGTGTGCAGGTCCAGAGGTGCTACCATGAGCTGGGTGTGTCTGAGGCCAGAAGTGTGGAGGCAGAGAAAAGAGCACAGCAAGCAGCCAATGACATGAGGAGGATGAGAGAGGGAGCGAAGGAGGAGGAGGAGGAGACCAATCGGGAACATGACAAGCTAAGAACAGAGGTGCGATTGGAGAGACCAAACCTCTTCCCCCATCAGGCCAATGCTATTTGTGTTTTGATAACCAATTATCTGATAATGGATGTGAAGTAACAGTAATAGGCTGGGCTGAACTAAACTAAGTCTAAACTTCACTAAACTAAATTAGACCAAAATAGGCTCATCAATGGATGTTTGTGAACTAACTGTGTTTTGGGTGTAGGTGAGAGAGATGCATGACAGGGTGATTAGACTGCAGAGGGAGAAGAGCGATGCTCTTTCCCTGAAGGCACAGGCAGAGGAACATCTTGGAATGCTACAGGCTCAACTCAATGCCAAGGTGTGTATGTTACTTGTCATCTGGGGATGCTGTTGTGGACTTCTCTGCATCGACCCAATGTGTTTTCACTGAGAACACACTGTGCAATGTGTGACTATGTGTGTGCTTAATCTCACAGACGGTGGCTCTGCAGGAGTTGAACTTAGAGTACACAGCCCTGAGGAGAGAGAAAGAGAGCAGGGAGGAACAGAAAGACACATTCACCTCGCTCAGGGCGAGGTATGATGACATCAGAGCTAAGGTAACCGACTATGTGTGAGCACCACATGCATGGCACCCTACATTACGTCCACTGTTATTTCTTTTTTATGATCTAAAGGCGTAATATGCGTTTGTGTGTGTTTCCAGTACGATGTTCTCCTCAGGAAGAAAAGCCAAACTGATCTGGATATGGCTCCTCTCAAGGTCAGAATGGCAGAAGCACGGTCCTTATCTGTCCAATGGCAGGCCTGACTGCCTGATTTTTATTTTTAGTGTACTAATGGGATTCCCCACAGTCATGACTGACATTTGCTTTGTCCAATGGCGTGTCACTCAATCATGTTTTAGCCTTGACTGACACCTGTTCTGTCAAATGGCAGGTCAAGCTGTCATGCCTGGTGGTGAAGTGTCAGCAGAGGAACCGTGTGCTGGCCCAGATGATGCGGGCCCTGCGTCGGTCTGGCTGTCTGGACCTCCCCCTCATTCTGGAGGCTGAGGACCTTCTCAATGACACAGCACTGCAGGACTACACCTCAACCTTCTCACCAGGACACAAGACAACCCTACCAGACTACACCTCAGCACACATTCCTGCAACTGGTAAAGCACTTAAAGACCCAATCGGAGAATACGCTCCAGTCTCCAGCACAGTGCTGCAAGACCAACTCCCCCAGCCTCAGTTAGCTGCTGTCCCAGCTTTGTCTGAGAGACCCAACACCTCACATGTGTTCAGCTCAACACAGGTATGGACTGTACCATCTGAAACTGTAGGGGGGTGGGGGGTTGGGGGTTCTCTGTCCAGATGTAAGGGCTTTCCATGTCTATCTCCAAGACGCTTACCCCACTATTTTGTTCTGTCTGTAGAACTTGAGTTCACCTGTGTACCAGGGTGACAGCGGTGACGACACAAGCCTGTGTCTGACCTCAGCAGATCAAAGTCCACTCAACACCCCTCTGACGCAAACTTCCAAAGTTGGTCCAGTCCAGGTCACAGCATCCGCAGACAGACACGGACTGTACCAAGAGGGGGAGAAAGGGGAGGCCCCTGAGAGATGGCCAGATGTGGGCAGGAGGCTGAGCAGCCCTGAGAAGATCAGGAACCTCCAGTTGCAGCTGCAGAATACCCTGTTCCAGAACACCCTGTTCCAGAACACCCAGTTCCAGAGCTACCAGGTAAAAAACACATTCTATTTTATTCTTCTCTGCAGCTGTACAGTAGAACATTCAGTGTAGCAACGCCACAATGTTAGCCTGAAGTGAGCCTGAGAACCCCAAACACAGTACATAACCCTGGTTCGTTCTCCCCTAAGGCCCCAGTGAGGAGAGTGGAGGCAGGGGAGGTGGAGAACCACACCAGGGGCAGAGCCTCAGGCCAGCAGCCCAGGATAGGCCTCTCTGTGCCAGCTACAAGAGAGATGACTCTGGCCCCCAGGACCACAGTGAATGTCCCAATCAGCACTGTATCACCTAGCCGACCCAAACACATCTCCTCAATACCTACTTTTAACAAGGCTTCTGTCACGAGCAGACCCAAACATGCCTCGACAATGACCCCCATCACTGAGGCACTTTCTACAACTCAAACTGCCACTAAAACCCCCTCCTTCTCCAGTTCCTCAACTGCCACTAGCAGTGCTAAAGAAAGCAGCCCCACAAGAAATACCCCCTCCGTTGTCACTATGACGATAACCCCCTCCGACCCTGGGTCCCTGTCCAGACCAGCACACAGCACTGAAAAGGCAGCTACTGCCACCACTACCTCAGTTACCCCCCTCAGTTCTGCCTCAACCAAGTCAACTGCCCCTCTGAGTTTTAACCCTCTTGGGCTTTCGGCCCCCACTCTCATGGCCCAGACTGTTAGGAAACGGACTGCCACAGCTTCGTTCCAAACTGCCCCGAGAAGAACCGCCCCGACAACCAACCCCACTCCCAACACCCAAGTACCCAAGCCTGTCGCACGCTGCCAGTCTGCCCCCAACACCCCGGCCCCTTATGCCACCTTGTCTGACTGCCATGCCCCTGCCCTCCCCTCCAGAGGGCTCCACTCCACCCCCACAGCTCCTCCCTCCCCGGGGAAGACAGCACATCCTGAGAGGCAGAGGGGTGGTAGTTACCCTTCCTCCGCCAGATCAAACAGAGCCAAACAAGGTAGGTTGGCAATACATCAGATGAAGGCCATGCACCATACTTACATACATACACTTGGTTGATTGTGTTTGTGTGTTGGCAATTTACGATGTTACCTGTTGTATTAAAGATGGTCTAGGAAACTATGAATACTAATTCAAGAATGTCCCGTTTATTCATAGTAACTGATAATTGCATTTCTGCGATCTTTGTCCTGGCCTCTTCCCAGAAGGACCTGCTGAGGTGGGTTCCGTTGATGTCATCAAGACGGTGGGACAGAGCAGCCTTATGATTGGCTGGGAGAGGCCGCCACTTGATGAGCTTGGCTGCAGCAACGGCACCTTTGTGTATGGATACAGGGTAGGTACCACAGAGGAAACAGAACTACATAGATACACTCAGTCACCCTACACTCTCTGTACAGTAGAGACTGATGCATGTGTGTGTGTGTGTGCATTTTGTGTGCATGTGTGTGTGTTCTCTCCCCTCAGATTCATGTCAACGGGGAGTTCCACAAGTCTGTTATGAGCTCAGCATGCACCAAGGTAACAAATCAATGATGAAAGATATACAGTGCACAGACATATTTCGACAAGCCTTAAGAAACCAAAGACAATTGAATTCCGATCTGTATCCAATTTATCGCCGTCACCGCACAAACCAAGACATGTGATGTAGTGTCGCTGAGGTAAGGCTGTGTGTGTCCCTCCTGCTAGTGTATCCTGGAGAGCGTGGACCTGTGTGGTCCGGTCCACATCTCTGTCCAGTCCCTCGGTACCAACGGCCTTCACGCTGCCAAGGTCTCCACCGTCTACAGGAGAAACCACACCCCCTTCCGGATAGACCCCACCCACACCGGAAGTGACCACAGCCTGCTCCACACAGACCCCGCCTCCTCGAGCCAGACAACTCCGATCACACGTGAGGAGAGTGGATCGAACCGTCCGGTGAGCTTTTAGAGAGACACGGCCACGAGCGCCAAATTACACCCACGTCAACAAGGCCGTTAACTGGCTATCGATCTGACTCACTGCCCCCTGGCCATCTCATGTCCAGCTTCTCAGAGGCTCCCTCCCTTGCCATGCCAGGAGGCTCAAACGGTCATGGTGTGTGTGTTTTTTAGACTTCAAAGGACAGTCAGCCACTGAAGAGTTGAAACACATCCTGACAGTGTATCTTGGTGGTCGATTGTTTTTAAATGTTTAATTCTTCTTTACATAGCCGCGGGAACATATTTTATCAGGCGGGAGCTGGGGGGGCTTAATGTTCCGGGGACTGCCGTGGTGGTGGGTTTTCATGTCATATCGTTTGAAATTCCCGTGCTGTCAGCAGGGGGCGCTGCAGCACTCTCAGCGGCTCTGGTTCCCTCAGCCATGTGTCTTGATGTCCTTTGCTGTCCTGTGTGTGTGTGTGTCCTTCAGTTTGTGGCTGTCTACAGCTACAGACCTCTGAGGGACAGCCCCAACCTCCACCCCAGCCGAGAGCTGGCTCTGCACGAAGGAGACACCGTCATGCTGCTAGGCAACCCACGCCACGACGGCTTCTGTGAAGCAGAGGTGAACCAATCAGGACCAAGCTCTGTGTGTGTGTGTGTGTGTTCTACGAGAATGGCATTTAGTTATGTCATTGTGTGTGTGTGTGTTCCAGCTCAACGGCAGAAGAGGGCTGGCACCTATGGCCTTCCTGGAGGAAGCTTCTGTTCCAGTGAGACCTGGAAACCCCGCCCCTCCACCCTCCACTCCTGGGAGAGCCACCGAGCCCTGAGACACTTTCATGGAGGGAAGCACCAGGCCTGCCATTTTTTCTGGGGTGGACGATTTGACTCGACTGAGGGATATGCAGCCAAATAGGAAAAATAGTGAGTGAGAATTGAGGGGTGGGCGGTGGTGGGCAGGGCAGTGAGGCAGAAGGGGGGGGGGGGGTGTCATTCCAAAGACTTTCTCAATCCAGTTTCACATTCTACTCACAATGAAAGCCAATCCAAGTGTTAGCTACCGAGTTGAGATGTCATGTCGAAGATTGCACATGCTTTCCTGTCCTCCACTAGAAAGCTACTGTATGTTATCACAATGTATGTGTAGAGATTATTAAAGAGAAATGCCAATGGTGTGTCTCTGAGACCTATATGCCTGTGTCTTACTCCACTGTTTCTGCTACTATGAACCTTCTCCCCTCTGAACTGCGCTGAGTGTGATGGTTAGCTGTTCACATGAAGGGAGGAGGGTGACACCGCTGGTGTGTGGTCCACTGTGGTCAACTGTGATGTGGTTGCCAGCAAATGTATTTTTATATTGTTCGATATGAACCATGGATTAAAATGTCAAATGATATCCATTGGACTGTATAGAAGAGAATAAATGTTTCTATGACTCCCTGGTCTGGTTCATTTTTCACTGTCACCTCATGGTGCTTTCCTCCCCACCAGAGGGCAGTCCTCACTGCTCTGAGACTCAGGCTTGCTTGTGTTCACGACTGTGTTGCATTAGTGTGGATATTACACAGGTTTCATGTTCCTACAGCGCAAATGCGCCAGGACCTTTCTCTCTCCCTCTCCCTCTCTCTCTCTATCTCTCTCTCCCTCTCTCTCTCTCTCTCTCTCTCTCTCTCTCTCTCTCTCTCTCTCTATCTCTCTCTCTCCCTCTCTCTCTCTCTCTCTCTCTCTCTCTCTCTCTCTCTCTCTCTCAGACACCCCCGCCACACACACACAGCCGCAGCATTGGATGCCAGAGTATCTTAATAATCTCCTGCTGTGCTCTGCTTCAGTGTGAGCCTCTCAGGGACTGGAAACGCTCCTGCTCAGCAGAAACGCAGAGAGACGCAGTACCAGGTAACGAGATAAGCACTGACTTGCTCCTCAGACGTACTCTCGCACACCTTTCCTCACGTATCACACCCACACACACACACAAAAACACTGCTGAGCTGTGCAAACGAGCGCAGCACATTTCCTGCCTCAGAAAGATGAATCTGGCTATGCAGCGATCATAAACACTGAGACCGCAGCTGCCTTCACAGCTCCCTTCTGATCTAGGAGATCTCTATCAATCTGCTCACACACACACTCACACACACTCTCTCCTCTTGTGTGTGTGTGGATGTGTGCTGTTGA
>NW_025813752.1:148566-209762 GCF_021917145.1 Hypomesus transpacificus | reverse complement strand
TGTAAAACTGATGATTGCCCCTGAAATACATGATTTTAGACCTATGCAGATGAGATGGGATGAAGTGGACTACAGTTGTAAAATACTCACAGCTCTGTGCAGCCCTCTACTGGTGCCCACCATTCTATACATGTTCAATTGCTACCCAAGAGCTGTCAGATTAACAGTCTGCCGTTACTGTAATTGACTTCAGAGTAAACTGATGAGGAACAGTTACATTTACATTTAGTCATTTAGCAGACGGTCTTATCCAGAGCGACTTACAGTAAGTACAGGAACATTCCCCCCCGAGGCAAGTAGGGTGAAGTGCCTTGCCCAAGGACCCAAAGTCATTTTGGCACAGCAAGGAATCGAACCAGAGACCTTCTGATTACTAGCCCGATTCCCTAACCGCTCATCCATCTGACTCAGTTGGCTTCAGTTATTATTTAAGTCTCTGATTATAGTTTGAGTTTTCATGTGTTGTGTGAGGAGGAAAGGATATTTTAGCTATTTTACTGTAACAACATTACTTTGAGGGAGACCAGGCCTTGTACTGAGATGAACAATAGTCAGCCTAATGAGCCTAATTATTCATTAAAAAAACACATACACACACACAAATACGCATGTACACACAAGCACACACACACATTGTTACATTCACACACATGCACACACTCACTCCGGGCATGTAGAAGGTGAGTGTATCATTGTTCCAGGGCCAGTTTGAACCCTGGGGTGTGTGTGTTGGGGGGGGGGGGGGGTCACCATCCTAAGAGTGAAGGACACCAGAAAGAGTGAGAGAGCGAGGGAATCAAAGTACAGGGGGAGGGAGGGAGGGAGCGCCGGGGAGAGGTACAGAGGGGACCAAGGATACTGGGAGTGAGGGAGAGAGGGAGAAAGGGAGAGAGGGGGAGGGGGGGAGTGAGAGAAGAGGGAGGGAGGGAAAAAGCGAGAGGCAGTGAGAGGGGTATAAAAGAAGAGAGACTGTGAGAGAGTTGGGAGAGACAGTGATAGTTAGTGAAGAGAGCCATGACGGAGAGGAGACTGGGGGAAACACTAGCCAGAGAAGGTTCCAGTAATCCAGAAAAGTAAGACACAATATGAATTGTACTCGTTTGATTTAATTACAGTTAAAAGAAAGAAACATTTTTCATTCATAGAAATACCCACATGAGTCTGAAGTGGCAAGACTAGAAAACAAAGTAGTATAGACAGAACAGAGCCAGGCTGTAGAAGCGAGGGGAGAGGAGAGGAAGGAGGGATGGAGAAGGAGGAGGAGGGAGATGGTCTGCACACCATCATCATAGTGCTGCTGTGCTGCGGAGCCGTCAAGCTGCTGCACCTACTGGGACTGATCACTGTGGAGGGTGAGTTACTACACTGATCACTGTGGAAGGTGAGTTACTACACTGATTACTGTGTTAGGTGAGTTATTACACTGATCACTGTGGAGGGTGAGTTATTACACTGATCACTGTGTTAGGTGAGTTATTACACTGATCACTGTGGAGGGTGAGTTACTACACTGATCACTGTGGAGGGTGAGTTATTACACTGATCACGGTGGAGGGTGAGTTATTACACTGATCACTGTGGAGGGTGAGTTATTACACTGATCACTGTGGAGGGGTGGGTTACTACACACACTGCTACAGAAA
Source organism: Hypomesus transpacificus (assembly GCF_021917145.1). NCBI lineage: Eukaryota > Metazoa > Chordata > Actinopteri > Osmeriformes > Osmeridae > Hypomesus > Hypomesus transpacificus. Next base: position 208,119 of record NW_025813752.1, on the reverse strand, counting down.
CTGTTACGACTAAAACACACACTGCTATACACATTTCTACACACTACTGCACTCACTGTTACTACTACACACACAAATACACACACTGTTACTACTGCACTGCACACGCTACTACACAGACATTGCAAATACATTGTTACTACTACACACACATTGCTACAAACATTTAGTGCACACACTGTCACTTTTATACACACTTCCCCAGACATACACAGTTACTACTATACTACACACTGCTTCACAAACTCCTACAAACATTACTACAACACCCACTACACAAACTCTTATACTGCACACTACTCAAAATCTACAATGTGTTTTTGTATTTTTGTACGTAAATGGGTGCGGTGGAGTGAAATACAGTTGATATGGTTGTGGAAGCAGTTAGGTTTAATGTCTTTAAGTGTTGATTACGCATCATGTGTGTAGCGTGACATGGGACGTCCTCTGGGTGGATTGATGTGTGTAAAGGTGATCTTATGCCAGTGGGCACAGGACTATGAGCTGATCAACGGTGTATGTGGCGTTCGAGAGGAGTATGTGTGCTTCTGTGCATGGAGGTGTGACTGTGTGTGTGTGTGGTGGGAAGCGTGCGCATGGTGGGTTACTACAGGCATGTCTATGGAGTTAGATTAGTTTCATAATTCAAACAAACAAACGCAACACGATTCAAACAAATTTAACACGATCCAAACAAACGTAACACGATTCATACAAACATAACACGATTCAAACAAACAAACGTAACACGATTCACAAATGTATTTCGTGATTCACAATTGTAACGCGATTCACAAATAAATGACCCTATTACATTCGTTTGCAACCTGACAAACACAAGTTACAAATCCCTGCATTCGTTGGTGTGAATCCTTGCATTCGTTCGTGTGGATTTTTGGAACTTTCCTGACGCGCTCTGATCCACAAATGCATTTTTTCTAAAAGATATCCTCAGCAGCCTATCAGGTCGTCTCTTCCAATTTTAGCCAATCACATTAACGTGTCTATGTGGACTTCAACAACCTGCCATAATGACGGACATCGTCTCCTTCAGATCATGAGCAATGTCGTCTGGTTGCATGTAGGTGAAATATTGCTTGTTAATCTTATTAAACCGATGATCATACCTGATTAAATATTGTTGAGAATGGCAGGATTCATGTTTAGTCATTTTCCGTGTTTCCTAGGCTAACGCAGAGCCCGTCTACCCATATTAGATATTCTCCGGTGATTGGCTAAAATTGGAAGAGACGACCTGATAGGCTGCTGAGGATATCTTTTAGAAAAAATGCATTTGTGGATCAAAGCGCGTCAGGAAAGTTCCAAAAATCCACACGAACGAATGCAAGGATTCACACCAACGAATGCAGGGATTTGTAACTTGTGTTTGTCAGGTTGCAAACGAATGTAATAGGGTCATTTATTTGTGAATCGCGTTACATTTGTGAATCACGAAATACATTTGTGAATCCTGTTACGTTTGTTTGTTTGAATCGTGTTATGTTTGTATGAATCGTGTTACGTTTGTTTGGATCGTGTTAAGTTTGTTTGAATCGTGTTGCGTTTGTTTGTTTGAATTATGAAACTAATCTAACTCCATACATGTCGTACATAATTGAGTGGTCACTGTAAAATGTGTGTGCGTGTGTGTGTGTGTGAGGTCACGTGCCCCTGGGGGACCCGAGGGAGTTTGGGCTGAATTACCTCACCTTGGGCTAGAGTCAGTTCTCCCTTCCTGCCTCTAATGCGACACTGACAGAGGCACAACTGCCAGAGCGATAAAACGAATGGCCTGGCGCTGTGTGTGTTTGAATGTGTGTGTGTGTGTGCGTGCGTGTGTGTGTGTGCGTGTGTGTGTCCTCTCTTTACCTCCCCTCTGGCAGAAAAAGCAATGAGTTGTTAATGATCAGGTGTGGGAGGTGGAGCTACCTGGGGAGACTGCTCTGACCTCTCTGTCCACCTCTCTCTTTATCTCTGTCTGTCTGTCTCTCTGTCTCTCTATATATATATATCTGTGCCCCTCTGTGTCTGTTTCTGCCTATCTCTGTCTCTCTCTCTCTGTCTGTCTCTCTGTCTGTCTCCCTCAGCACTCTTTCTCCTGTTCTTTTGCACTCACTCACAAGTATTGAATTTCATTCTCATGATGGCAATAACTTGGTGTGTGTGTGTGTGTGTAGACAAGGTAGACGATGACCTGGAGATGACCATGGTGTGCCATCGTCCAGAGGGGCTGGACAAGCTGGAGGCTCAGACTAACTTCAGCAAGAGGGAGCTGCAGGTCCTCTATCGGGGCTTCAAAAATGTAAGTGCGCACACACACCCCCCCTCTCCACACACGCCCTCTCTACCTCTCCTCACACCCGCACTCTTCCTCTCCACCTCCTGCTGTCTTGCTCTGCATGCCTCACCCGTGACTGACCTTCCATGCCTGTCCCCTCTCTCTCTCTCTCTCTCTCTCTCTCTCTCTCTCTCTCTCTCTCTCTCTCTCTCTCTCTCTCTCTCTCTCTCTCTCTCTCTTTCTCTGGTAGGAGTGTCCTAGTGGCGTGGTGAATGAGGATACCTTCAAACAAATATACTCCCAGTTCTTTCCACATGGAGGTACGGTGTAGAGTGTGTGTGTGTGTGTGTGTGCGTGCGTGTGTGCGTGTGTGTGAGCGCTGCAGTACCACCAGTGTAATCCCCCTGTCTCCCCTCCAGATGCTAGCACCTATGCTCACTATCTCTTCAACGCCTTTGACTCAGCTCACAGTGGATCAATCAAGTTCGAGGTAAACTCAGTCACTCCACTTGGTTTCACTTTCTCCTTCCAAGTCCCATTCGCTCCTCTTTCAGGATCTCCTCTTTGTCTTTGTCCCACCGTTTTACTGTGTCGTTCTCTCGGTGGCTGGTCTCTCTCTCTGTCAGGACTTTGTCACGGCTCTGTCCATCCTGCTGAGAGGGTCTGTGAGGGAGAAGCTGCAATGGACCTTTAATCTGTACGACATAAACAAAGATGGCTACATCAATAAGGAGGTGTGTGTGTGTGTGCATTGGTGTCTGTGTGTTTGCCAAGTTCATGTCTGTGTGAACTACATGTGCTATATGCGTAATATGTGCTTATCGAATGATTGTGAGTTCTCAAACCCCTTGTGTTTTATTGTGTTTTTTTCTATGATTGTGTGTGTGTGTGTGTCTGTGCACGCTCCAGGAAATGACAGACATTGTCAGAGCGATCTACGACATGATGGGGAAGTACACTTACCCTGCTCTGAAGACAGACGCTCCTAAACTTCATGTGGAAGCCTTCTTCCAGGTGAATATACACACACCCTCACACACACATTCCATGATTCCACACATTTCAGTAGGCTTCAGGTGAAGCATGCTCTCCATGTCTCTCTCCCACAGAAAATGGACAAAAACAGAGATGGGGTGGTCACTCTTGATGAGTTCATTCTGTCCTGCCAGGAGGTATGCTGTTTTACTCTACTCCTCTCTGCTGCCCACAAATATAATATAATATAAGTGTCATCATTGGCTTTGCACTGCCTCCTAGTGGTTGGTTTGAGAAATTGTCAAATTCGGACATCCCACACATCAGACTGTGTTTCAATGCCCCTCTTAGCGGTCTCACGATTCCTTTTTTCACCCAGGATGAGAACATCATGAAGTCCCTTCAGCTCTTTGAGAACGTCATCTAGACCAACGGGGAGGAAGAGAAAAACAGACAAGCGGAGCGAGAGAAACAGAGGAGGAGTGAACAAGAAAGAAGAGAGAATGAGAGAGATGGCACGGTACTGAAAGAGAGAGGGATGAGCGATCCGTCCCAGTGCAGAAAAGGACACATCCCCATGGTTACGAGAGGCTCTTGGGACGCTGGTCACTGGAACTATCGTCAACAGTGTGTAACCATGACGTTGTCATGGCAGTGACCCTTCTGGGGGTTGGTTTGGGTTGCGATCTTCGCCCCTCAGAACAGCACCCCTTGACTTCTCACCTGGCTTTGACCTTTCTGACCCTGTGAAATCTGACCCCTGGCCCCACCTCTCTGTCGGGCCGATGTTGTCATGGTAACTGTTCTCTCAGAGGGCGTGTCTGGTAGATCTTGGTGTGCATACCGATCCTGTGCCACAGCGTTTTGTACGACTCAAGGCCACTCATTTCGTCCATGACCAGACGTTATTGTGAAATTCATACGCTTAGCTATTTACAGTAGTAGATAGTAGTAGCCATTACATACAACATTGAAATATATTGAAAAATGTCTCCTCATGTCTGCTTGCTTTGGTCCCCCCTCCATTTCTGTTGCCCTACCAGCCATGTCGGTCTGTGGAATTCCTGTTGTGATGACTCTGCTATGTTTCTAGTGTTTGTAGACACTTTCTAACAGTGTGCTGTCTGTCTGTCTGTTTCCTCATTGTCGGTCCACTTACTGGCTGTTTCTGTATACGGCTAGACCAGACAGATTTTACATCTCCCTTTTTAATGACATCACGCAACCACTATCTGTTCAGTAGCAATGTGGATGTGTGTGCTGTGTCGCTTGTGTAACATTGTTTCGTTAGGACATAATACAGTCACAAGGTAAGAATACTGTTACTGAACCAACTGTTCACTGTGACTGTGAGGGGGGAAGAGAAATGGAGGGTAAAAAATTAGATAAAGCGAGGTACCGCAATAAAGAAAGAGATATAGGCATAGAGAAAGAGAAATAGTGAAAACAGAAAAACTGATATAGACACAGAGAAAGACCTCTTCACTGAGTTCAAAGGAATGGAAGCCATGAGTCTAAAGTATAATACCTGCTGTGAATACTAACGGACTGGAATGACACAAACAACATCTTTAATTTTAGTCTGACTGCTATAACCTTATGACCCTTGTGTTTTCAATAAACTATACTTTCACTTTCACTGTGACTGCGGTGACTGCAGGTGATGGACGGACAGACAGACAAGAAATCAAGCATATACATGTGTATTGAAATGTTGTATACAATTATATTTAACAATAAACTTTTCAAAGAATGTTGCAATCAGTGTTGAAGCCTTCAATGAGTCTCACATTGCATCCTGGACATTCGTAATGTTGCATTTGTCCACCAATTTCTTTCTCTACAGCAATCTCAACAAGGACAGCAGATACAGATTATTTACAATTATACAGTACTCCAAGTACAAACGTGATACATTGGCACCCATACTATTACCATAAGTACTCATCTCAGAAACATGATAATGTGTGGGTGTGTGTTACAGTGACCTGCTCTGCATGCATCCTTCATATCCTTCTTTTTCTCCCATCCCCCCCCCCCCATCCCCCCCCCCCCCCCCACACACACACACACATACACACATCTGCACCTGTCCATATTCTTTCTCTAAGGGTTCAGTCTGGATGTATTATGGAAAGTTTTTTGTGAGCATTCGATTCCAGACTCGGGGTTGCTTGGTAACCACTGTATTGGCAATAACAAGCCCAAAGAACAACCGCTCCCTCCAACGTCTAAAAGGTTTCTCTTCACCTTCTCTCCATCCTGTTCCATCCCTCCTCCTCCTCTCCAACCTATTCCTCTCCTCCTTCTTCTCTCCCTCCTCTATTCCCTGTCTTCCGCCCAGGGCTGCAGGTTCTGCAGGGCGTAGAGAGAGGAGTTATGGGCGCACAACGGGTCGGAGGCGGCTGATTCGCCAAGGGACTTGTGGAGGGCGTTGTGCTGAAGCTGCAGGATCAGCCGATTGGCCTGCTGACGCTCTGCTTCCCTCTCCTCCGCCGTCTGTCTCCTGGTGGGAGCAACAGAGGGAAGAGAGGGCTGGGGTGAATACAGACGCATTTGAGGCTGTTTTCCATTGAGAGAACCAGCAGCTCATAATTATCTGTCACAAAAAATAGAAGAGCCCAATATCTCACCATGTTTTAGGCCGTAGGATGAGTAAATTGGGGTACATAAATAGAGAGAAGGATAGACAATGTGTGTTGGAGCAAAAGATATAGAATCTTGTCCAGCTTTTGAGACATGGCATCTTACACCCATTGCCTCCCTAGAGATCTCCCTAATGTTTTGTCAAGGGCCATTAAGACATTTTATTAAATTAGCTTGAAAACGACCCTATTATTTTTGCACTTCAGCCTTGAACCACCATGCAGTAACTCATATTCAGTGGCGGTTCTAGACAAATTTTACTGGGGGGCCAAGGGGGGGTCAGTGTTTATTCAGAGGGGCACATAAAAAACGGAAACAAATGATATTTAAAAATTAAATCCTTTAATTTGGCTTTACATTAAAATCATACAAAAAGCTCTGGCTTTCCCTCTTCCAGCTCCTCAGCTCTCTCAATACCTTGATATGTTTCTCAAATGTTTTTATTTACTGGGGCAAAAAAGGCTGCAATGTCCATTCCTCATTTCATAATCACTACTAGAAGAAAAACGTGTAAAAAAAAAATGTATATAAACATATTTTAAGTCAGCTCAGGGGGGCCACAGGGGGGGCCAGGGACATTTTTACAGGGGCACTGGCCCCTGTAGGCCCCCATGTAGAAACGCCCCTGCTCATATTAACCCTAGTTTTCAACGGATTAATAATTATTTGCCAGTAACAGTGGCAGTAAATTCAATAACAGGAATGGTAAAACGGGTATAGAACCCCAAATGTACTAATCAGCTTTAATGTGCACACGTTCTGCCTATATGTTCATGCCTTTTCAACTGGCATGTGCATCTCCAACATGAATGTTAGGAACATGATAGCAGACAGATAGAAGGCCTCAGTAACTCACCTCCACTTGGTCCTACGGTTCTGGAACCACGTTTTGACCTGGGCGTCTGTCATCTTTAGATGCTTTGCCATGGACGCACGCTCAGCACTCGCCAGATACTTTTGTCGGTGAAAGCGCTTCTCCAGCTCACAGATCTGTACACGGGAGAAAGATGTCCGAGGTTTTTTTCGTTTGGGTGGCGTACGGTTCTGGTACGGGTGCCCTATCCTCCGTGTCACAGTGAAGGGCATGAGGTCTGTAGAAAGAGCATTAGTTTTTATAAATACAAAATAACCATGACTGTAAGACACATTTCAAAAGGTTGAAAGGTATGACTCTTGGACACTGGACTGCATGGAATTCATAAATTATATTTAATAATAAAGGTAATAGGATTAATATAATAGGATATTAGAGAATATCATAAATATGTATGTCAAATAATCCTATGGAGTTGTTTGGAATTTTTTATGTCAGAAAGTCAGGCTATCAAATAGGATTCCTGGTTAATACAACCTCTGATTTTCAGAATATAGGCCTATCTGGTCCCTGTTACAGTTCTTACATACCATTTAGGCAAGCCATATACGTTTAACTCAATTTTTTGCCATTTATATATACATTTACAATATACATTTACAATTTAAAACAAACTAGAATCAATGCATACATTTATGTAAATAATTAGGGCACAACACTAATTAATTTACAAATCAAAGTTACATGTGCAATTACTTATTTATTTATAATGTCAACAGTGCTTAACAATGTTTAGCAATGCAGTTATTATTGTGCAATGCAGGATATCATTGTGTTATCATTTTGCAATGAATTTATATACCATTTTAATGCCATTTATTTTTCATAATAGCCTATACTTTGCAAATAATTTCGTTTTTCGTATTTTTTCTTTAATATACCTTGACGGGAATTCTTTAAGATCATTTTTATGCTAGGCCTATGGTACATATAATTCTATGTATTAAAAAAATAGTGTTGGTCCAAGTATATTTTCAATGAGGCAATCATTCTCAAGAAAACCTCAACTTGAGAAACGTGATCTGACCACTGTGTTGTTCATCTTTTGCAACAACCCCAACAAGTAAAAGTTGTAGATAAGGCCAACTTAAGTTGTAGACCTACCTGATATGCTGTCCTTAGTGAATCTATTACCGGCCCACGGAAAACACAGTCCCCCGAACCCCGGCACGGTGCCCTGCACCGGTGGAGTACCTGCGGTTGTCACCGGTCTGTGCGCAGGGACTCGTATCACTCCTCGTCCACGAGTTCTACTTACTCCGTGTGAGCCTAAATCCTCAAAAGGTGGAACAATACCAGAAAGGGAAATTGATAGCGCAGTGTATGACGCGGAAGTCTCTCCGGTAGAGATCCCCAAATGGTAACCGTCTCTGCTGCTTGTATCCGAACCGTAATGTCCACCAGACCGATCTTTCTGTGTGTCGGTACCGCTGGCGAGGATTTGATCAATGCCAAAACTGATGGGCTCTTGCGGGGAAGCTTTAGGAAGATGAGGGCTGGGCGCACTAGATGCCTGCTCCATCCTCACCGTTCACACAGTCAACCGAACCAATATATTTAAAATAAAACAACTGTAATTACTGGTTCCATTGTTGCTCTCCGTTCAGAAACAATGAAGAAGTTCAGAATATAGCCTACCGCAATCAAATGTTCCTCCTCCACCCTACTCGAAGTTTGTACTACGTTTGGAGATGTGTGACGTTCTTCCCCTTTATGCATCCAAACATACAGTCTCCCCAAAAGTCGCATGGCAATGCTTCTATTGGTTTCTACTGTCTACATCCTGTCTTTCATTGGCTAGCATTTTTATGATTGATTGAACGCACATTGAAATGGACATTTCCTACGTAACTCAACCACTTTTCCAAATGCTTGTGTCCATCAGTTTAAATTGATAAGATTTTGATCGCTTATTAAGATAATAGGCCTACGTCTAATAATTAGGATATCACCAACCTTAAGCGACGACGACACATAGCACAATTGTTATGCCAACTATTATGCAATTAAAGTATATGGTCTGTTTTAGAAAGTAGGCCTACGTAAATAAAATGTGTTAAAAAAATGTTTGCCTGCTATAAACAGGCTACTACAGAGTTTCAGCCAATCGTTTTTCTCTTCAATTATTGTATGACGTGCATATTTTCCAGGACCTATAGGCTATGTGTAGATCTGCGCCATTAATTTGTGGTTTGGGAAAGGTTTGTTTGCTGCGTGATGCTCTCTTCTCATTTCACTAGCAGGCTACACTTTGTTGCGTAAAACTGTATAGACCAACAAGAGACTTGGTTTATAGGCCTAAAAAACTATACAGTTTATCTGTAATTTTTCAGTTTTAACAAACCCGGTCCAGTACGCCATACGGCTAGATGAGCAGCATGTGCTTAATCTTCACACCATCAACTTTATAAAAACAGATGCAACAGATTTACAATCAGTTCGACTTTTAATAATCTAAAAATAATCAAAAAATAACTATTTTTTCAACTTTTTAAAATAGGGATAGATGTTTGCTTCTTATGACACGAGAAGTAACTTTTTCCCAACAAAAATACACATGACATTGATCGAATCACCTCCAAAAAGAGACCTCAAGCTCTAATAGACAACGTAGACAGTTGATACGCTATTGCCTAATACGTCGTTGTAACTATAAATCACTGTCACATTGATATTTCTGTTGACGTTGTATTTGTTGTTCTGTCAACATTACTGTGGCACGGCAGCTATTTTGCAAGTTGAGATAAGAGAACATTGACATTGGTTATTTGGCGACGTGAAGACGTGGTTGGCATAAGGTCCCGCACCATATGCGAGCGCACCGGTGACTATATGACTGCGAATTGGGCTGTTAAAGCTGTCAGCCCTCTGTATGACGTGTTGGTGTTTTGCTATTAACCAACATAATTATTAGGTAGGCCTATATGACATAAAACATTAGGCTATATTTTATTGATTTGAGATCAGAGGCTACATTTAGGAAACATCGACTGCATCGGCCTTTGTGAGTCCAGTTCTTTCCATGTTCTGTCAGTTCGATATTGGGTTTAATGGTGATACATTTGGTCATATTGACGTTTTGGTTTTGGAATCGTCATCACTCCGTCTAAGTAGGCTATTGAATGAACGGACTGACACTGGGCGCCCCGGGTCGCGGTTGTAATTGATCCCCTAATCCCGTGATTGTGAGTGATTGTGGCACATTAACCTTGTGTAGGTTGCACCGACCGAGGGCACTGTCAAATACATTCACTGCGTTCAGGCCTACCTGAGGTCAGCCTATTGAAGACAATAATGCAAAAACCCGTCAGAAAGGCCAGACTTAGACTATAGGCTATTATTATTAAATTAGCCTAGCAATGCAAAATAATAGCCTGAAAATAAAAAATGGCCTGATAATGAAAAATAACCATAACAATAATTAGTTACATAACTAATAATAGACTATTGATAATCCCAGGCCTACTCACCTTTCCCATTGATATTGTAAAATCAAACTAAGATAGCCTTCACCATTCCTACCACTGGCACTCGGTTCAGCTGCTCGGGCAATAAAACTATAGGGCGAGCCAATCCCTTTCTTGTCCAAGGCTATATTAAACCGGGAAGCACTTCGAAAGGCCTGCCCGTGCTTACAAAGAAGCAGCAACAAAAGACTGAAGCTTGCGATTTGTTTGAGAAATTACCACTTGATCTGCATAATCGGGGTCCTGGCTCGTGGCACCCGCGGGCTCCGTTTTTATTGCGCGTGTCTCCACAGTTATCAATTTCACAAGTGAGCATGCATGGCTTAAAAAAGGGGGGGCCTCCGCTGCCTTTGAATAATGAAAGACATGGTCGGATATGGTCTTCAAAGTGTCGGTCTCTTACAAAATGATTAGGCAATCGTAAGTAATAGTTCATTTAAAGAAGAATGTGCAGTGTTTGATATGCTGTAAAAGAGAGGGAGACAGCGCAGGACAAATTAGGAAAAGGGGAAAGAAAGAGAGAGATGTGTTTTATTTCAGAAGCGGTGAGATCGCCTCTCGGCCAAGTGCAGCCTTTAATGAAACTATAGGCCTACTGCTTATAACGATTATTTCCTCCCATGCGCTCAGCCCGCCCTTGTCAAACATTGAGACGATCTAATACAAGTATTAGGATCAAATACATTTCTACAGGGGCATTTTACTTCAAAAAACTCGGGTTATTGATTTTTGTCATGCTTCAATTACGATTTATTTAGTGTGTTGTGCTAATCGTGGCCTATTTAGGATGCTATTCGACATAGCCGGAGGAGCGTCGAGCAAAGCAGGTCTTTATAGGAGCGAAAACGTTAGAACGCTCTCTTAAGTGGGTGTTGTGTTTCATCCAGACATGCCCGCTGGGTCTTTTGGAGGAGATGAGATGAAAGAGATCTTCCTTTAGGGACGCTGCTGTATCTGCGGCCTGCATCATCACTGGCTGCAGTCAACTGTGATGGTGTGGCGTAATCAGGCTATTGCAGTGTTTACAAGACTGTATAATACTTTGCGTAGGACAAAAAAAAACTATGGTATTCTATAAGTAGAACTATTTATACTAATTGAAAATAGGTTTCAGCAATGTAAGGTTCTGGAACCGTAATGGTCATATCTGAAACCTTAGTAAAAGGGATTCTAGGGATTCTATTCTATTGAGAAGGCCAGGCTCTCTTTTAAAACTTTTGACAGATGGTGAATATTTGTTTTTGGGTGAGACATGAATGGATATATCTCATGCATGTGGGTTTGTTTGTGTATATGCGTGCATGTACACACACACATACACACACACACTGTATTAGTCAGTGTGATGGTTTAATGCATGGTTGCCTCTTCCTGCTGGTTAGAAATTAGAAAGGGGAGAGAGAGAGAGAGAGAGAGAGAGAGAGAGAGAGAGAGAGAGAGAGAGAGAGAGAAAGAGAGAGAGAGGGAGAGAGAGAGACAGAGAGAGAGGATTTGATACAGTTTGTAAGAAACCACACAATTCTAGAGATAGACAGAGACAGGCTGAATGACACTGAGGTATGGAGGAGTTAGTGCTTAAGCATTAACAGTGATGTTGGGGAATATGGATGTGGTTAGTGTGAGGAAATTACAGTAAATGTTTTCTGTCTGTCTTCCTACCTGCCATTCTGTCTGCCTGTGTGCCTGGGGCCTGCCAGTTTCTTGTTTTACCTTTTAAGTATTTATTTGTTAATTATTATAGCATTTGTTTATTGCTTTACATATTTATGGGCATGTATAATTGATGTGTGTGTGGGTGTGTGTGGAGCAGCTGAGCTTCCCTGCCCACCCCTGATTGTCAGCACTAATGTGTTAATTCATTAGTGCTTGTATCAGTATTATTCTGTCAAAGCTGCGTTACCAAACCACCTCCGTTCTCTCCAGTTAATAAAAGCCGATTATCCTGCGTGTCGCCGTTCCGCCCATTCTCCTGCCTTTTGACCTCCTCACCCCTCCTGTTGCCTGCCTGCAGGGTGCTGGGGGCGAGGAGTTGGGAAGAGGGGACCAGCTGCCACCAGCCATAGAGCTATCTCCCCTGGCAAAGGAGCTACTCCAGCCCCCTGCTTCGCTGGGCCTTCTGGCCCCTCAGGGTGGAGGCTGACTGCCCTGCCACCAGCTCCACCTGTCCTGCCCCAGGCTTGGCCCTGTCACACAAACACACATGTGCTTTGTGGTGAGGCGTGACAGAGCGAGACATAAGTGAGTACACTCCAAAGCTCCATTACTCTATTGATTCTCCATTATTTGAGGATCTCCCAGTGGGGTGATTAGAGAGGATCAGACAGGGAGAGAGACTAATACTAGTGTCAATTACACCAGCTCAGGGATTCACTAGGGACACACACACACAAAAACACCCACACAATCACACACATACACACAAACCACCAGTGCAGAGCTGTCATCTTCCTTTTCACCAGGGCAGCAGGCAGTGTGGAGGTGTGGAAGGGGTTAACAGATGGGACTGGGTCATAGGGAGTAGTAGTGTCAGGCACAACTGATTTCATTTGGACCCAGCCCTTTATTCTTTGATACACACCTGAATAGGGAATTAGGGAGGGAGGCAGAGAGAGGATTCTGTTAACCCTCTGGATTCCCATGATGTAGTCATTGTTAGGGATGTAGTGAAAAGATTATGGGAGACATTGTCATCATTATGTTAGGTTTCCCATGGTGGGACAAACGCACACATAGACACACACACATACCTCGGATGGGGTTGACCCAGGCCTGACCCCCCTGCTGACCCCCAATCTGTTCCCAAACCTATCACCGCCAGAGACCGGGGCTCTCCTGGAGACACACACAAATAAACACACACACACACACACATCTACACACACAGCGTATGTGGGCATACCACTTTGTGTGTGAACCTGATGGAAATCCTGATGGATATCTCTTTAGACAGGACCATGTGTGTGGGCAGCGTGCATGTGTGTGCATGTGTGTGTGTGTGTGTGTGTGTCTGTGTGTGTGTGTACATGTATGTGTGCTGAGTGTTTGAGTGTGTCCCTACCCTATGCCCCATCCCACTGGTGTTAATTGATTCTCAGTACGCTCTGCTGATTGGTGTGAGGACCCCTAGGGGCGGGGGCAGTCTACACCTGCCCCTTTCCCATCCCCCCAACCCACCACATACTCCTGACGACACGCACACACACCCATTCAGACACCACGCACACTGTGTCTCCATCGCTGTCTTCACACCCCCATCCAAAAGGAAGTTGGCTGACCAACATCAGCAGATTGTGCACTGCAAACTGTGTGTGTGCGTGTGTGTGAGATAGAGAGGAGAGAGAGAAAGAGCAAAAGATGGGAGAGAGAGATAGAGTTTATGTGTAAGAGATTTCATTAAAAAACTTACAGGAGGTGTGTCAGTGTGATAAATTGTGTGTATGCGTGTGTGTGTGTGTGTGTGTGTGTATATTTGTGTGTGTGTGTGTGTGTGTGTGTGAGGATAAATCTCTAGTTATTAATTTCCAGCAGTGGCTTCAGGGTGAAGACATTAACACAGGGCTGATTATGACTAATTTGTTATTAATTGCCATCAGCTATAACACAATTGCATTGATGCAGCTGATTTGTTTAAATGAATTTAGCCGTGATGGTTTTTTTCTTGCTGCGGGTGGGGACCAACCATTTGCTCATCAGTCTTTATGCAGATGTTCCAGTTTTATGGGATGGTGTGTGTGTGTGTGTGTGTGTGTGTGTGTGTGTGTGTGTGTGTGTGTGTGTGTGTGTGTGTGTGTGTGTGTGTGTGTGTGTGTGAATGTATGCAGGGTGCACATGAGGGCTGTACAATGTGTAAACTGCATATGTGTATATTTGCGTGGGGCAAAATAATCAAATTCAACATGCATATTGTTGGTGTGGTGTTTGCTTGCGTTACTGTATCCATTTGTGAATATATAATGGACAAACAGGAGAGAGAAACGTGATGATTTTGTATTTAAGGGAAGAGTGCTTTTCAGATCGCATGACTTTAACCTGACATATACGGCTTTTCTCGTCAGCATCCGTGTCTTTATCACAGTGGAGAAGGCCTCTCCAGACAGATAACAGAAACCCTCCCCTGTAGAGACCCAGACCTCCCTCAGGGCAGCTAGGCCTCATATTTCAGGTGATTCAGTGGCTCAGAGGAATGCATGGGAGGGGGGGGGGGGGGGGGCTACAGAAAGAGAATGAGCGAGAAAACAGAGATACAGAGAGAGAAAGGAGGAGAAAAAGAGGTGTGGGATGGAGAGAGAGAGAGAGGGAGATATATATAGAGAGCTTGAGGGAGCAAGGCCTGGCTGGAGTGTGATAGATAGTCCAGGCTGTCTCTATTGCATTAGCAGGCCTAACCGACAGATTGGAGTCAGAATGGACCCAGACACTTGATTGGTTTCTCATATAAAAGCTGCATATTAAATTCCTTCACAGAACTGTGCCCTGCAAGCATGTTTCTGAGAGAAAGGGAAAGAGAGAAGAGAGAGATGGCAGTGGGAAGATGAGGGAAAAAAAGAGAGATACGGAAGAGGTAACGTGAAGAGGGAGCATGAAACCGTTGAGGTTGAGAGTGGGAAAGGAGATAAACAGGAGAATAATGAGAGGAAGAGGGAAAGAAAGAGAGGAACACACCACAGAGAATAAAGGAACATATAACAATGACACATCTTTGTAAATGTAATAAAGCTTGCTGTTGGATTAAATGGTTTTGTCTACATTTCCATGTGACCGTGTGTTATCAGCTGTTTCCTTCATGTTAACGACCTCTCTCTCTCTCTAATTGTTCTCCTGCTCATTAAGACATGGCTGTTTTAATAGTAATTAATCCGTCATTTGCCTGCGTGCAAAAACAGGGACCATTGAGGTTTGTTCACAGATTAGAGCTTGGTTCTAAAACTGTAGTGATTTCAGACCCTTGGTCACAGGCAGATCTGCTCATTTTGTTCATCACTGTTAATTGGTTGTTAACTACCTACAATTAGAAGGTTGGCTCAGGGATATGGGTTACCAGAAAAGTGTGTTAACCCTCTACCCCCCCCCCCCCCCCCCCCGCACACACACACACACGTACACACCTCTAAATGAGGTCCCTCTATATATTAATGAAACTAAAAGTCAATTAAATAGTGAAGGGAAGTGTTGATCAACCCTTTCTTTTTTACTTTCAAATCTACCCTCTTTATTGTCTCTTTCTCTCCAGATCTTACTGGACCATTAACCTTTTGAAATGATTTTTATAAGGATGTGTTCAGCAGCGTCTCCTCACCAGCTTTTCTACCTTTAACCCCTCTTCTCCCTTTTCCCCTCAAATCCCCTCATCAGTCCTCCTGACCTCCAGTCTACTCCTCTGTCCAAGCTCCTTCTCGTTCGCCACCGTCTCTCCATCATACACATTCGTCTGGACACTTGACCGCCTGTTGATAGCATTCACAGCATTTATGATTGATGGTTATATATGCATCTAACACACACATGTACACACTCACGGACATACACATTCTGTACACACACACACACGCACTTTAACTGTCAGTGACAGACTTAACTGATGCATAACCTATGCAAGCAAGTGTGAGTGTGTGTTAGAAGCATAGGGTGAACACAGGTGACCGAACACTGTAGCAACTGAGAATCTAAGGGCAGATAACATTTACATTTAGTCATTCAGCAGACAGTCTTATCCAGAGTGACTTACAGTAAACAGGGACATTATTCCCAAGGCAAGGCCTTGGCCAGGGACACAACGTCATTTGGCACAGCTGAGAATCAAACTGGTAACCTTATGATTATTGGCCCAATTCCCTAACTGCTCAGCCATCTGACCCCCATAAGGAACTGAGTGTTTCATTGTCGTCTTTCACATACATATTGAACATGCTGTTATGCCATTGTTACACTGAGGGGACTGCGGCGTGTTTACACTGTGTGTCGTCATAATGCCAATTGGTTGTAAAACACTGCCCTCTGTTTGTGACCAAGCTACCGCTCCTAAATTGTCGCGCAGAATTACTTTCAAGATTATAAGGACATAACCCCATCTAGTGGCCACACAGAATAACTTAAGGGAGAAATGTAAGGGTGCCAGATGACATTGAAGTGGACAATACATCTTTTTTAAATATTGAGCGTTTTTATGTGCCAGGCTGCAATTTGCTATGCCAATAAACCGCATCAGCACTTCCTTTTTAATGTTAATAAATTCAGACTATCCCCATGGTTTTCTAACCTATAGGCTGATCCCACATGAGGTGCAAAAAAGAGAAGGCAATTCAGCTCCTCCCTGTTCAAATCTATTAACGCGAGGGAACGGGTCGTAGACAACCTATCTAGTTACAACGCCAAAGTAAGTTGATCGTATGACATAAGAGTTTAAGTTTCCTCTGGTGATCCACGTGACTGGCAGTGAAACATGTTTTCATGTCCAAAGAGCGCTCTTGGACTTGACTCAACTTCAAACAGCTCGGCGGTCATTTCAGATCTGGCCGACACCAGTCGAGTGGCCCAGACAGCCTCGGAGATGTGTGACGCGGTGTCCCTGTCTTTAGGTTTGGGTTCGGAGCAAGACAGAAATCATCAACGACACGGATCCACTCCGCCCTCGGAAGTAGGCTCAATGAGTCACGGAAACAGTTTCTTCGGTATGTCACTGTCAGAGTTCGGAGGCAAAGCAAAAATGACATTAGAACTAACTAGCCAACCGCCGTTCGATTATTTTGGGACATTGATTGAGGAATGTCGGGACTTGGAACAATTAAGTTGCGTGGATCGCCTTAAATTCAATGCAAGGGATAGCAACCGTAAAATGACGTACGGCCGAGAGCAGTCCCGAAATGTCTGTGAGGAGTCGTATGTGCAAATGAACGCCTTGGTTGATAAATCAACGGCCCCCTTTCAACCGGACGGACTGGTGGCTTACAAACCTTCAAACTACAGAAACTCCACAAACCCGTTACTTTGCGACAATACATTGTGCTTTAATGATCTACGAAATAGCAGCCAGATCATCGAACCAGGGCCAGAAGGATCCAATGGACCCTGGTACGCTGCATTTTGTGATTACATCCAGAGTTCGTCTCTAGGATCTCTTAGACACTGTAAGCCTGTCTCAGACGCTGACTGCAGCGGAATTACTGAGGCGTGCGGGACAGCGGACGCTGATTATGAGCATATGGAAAGTTCTAGTGCAATGATGCATCCCCGGAGCATGTATACAAAAGCGTGTTCTATCAAGACCGAGCAGCAAGCTTGGGTGGACGTAACAAATTCCAATCTAAGGTAATTTTTTATAAATAGGCCTAAATAAACTGCAGTACGGGTGTAATGTAACAAAATGGGAAAGTGCAAAATCATGCCCTACTAACACTAATAACTTTTTGCTGCCATGACAGCAAAGGTGACGCGGTGTGCCAAAATACATTTAGCATTGGCTTTTTTATTAAGATGGACACATTTTTGTTGATACTTCTTCTTTGTCTCTCTTAGTTTGCATTGTTTGCAGTTTGCATGCTTAGTAGTCGTTAGAAAACGTTTCTTTTAGCCTTATGAGTATGTTCATGTACTAAGATGTCATGAAGGCTTATTAAGATTCCCTTCAAGTATTCCCTTCTTAATTTAATTGTCACCTTTTTTCACAATTTGCTACAACCAACCCTAACCTGTGTCTCCATTTTAGCTACCTGCTATCTTCCATTTTAGATATCTGCTCAAACTTTACCATTGATAACTTGCATCACAAAGCTGTACACAGATTTGTTGTAAACCAAAGGCAAAATAGGCCTACCACTAAATTGGATTTGAATATTATCAAGGGAACTTGTTCAACCCTGGGGTTTCAGTGTCAATACTGGTTCATGTCTTTCCCAGATACATCGCCATGGTAATTTATTTTGCACACCTGACCTGCTTATGTAAGGTGTTAAGCTTTAACAGGTTATGTTAAATAACAGATCAACAAGTATTACAGCACGCCTACTAACCAATCAATCCTCTTGAAAATGTAATCACCTAGAATCCTACATCATATGATCTCGGTGCACGGATAGTGAGAGGGTGTCTTAGGAGGGCAAAAGTTTAGACACCTACAAAGTGTATTTGCATATTGATATCCTAGGTACTGTTCTATGAGCGTATATGTGAAGCCCTCTGTGACAAAGCTTGTAAAAAGAGCTATACAAATTTAATTAGATTTTATCCTAAAATAGAGTGATTAAAGCACTAAAGCCTTGTACTTGCAAGTAAATCTATTTACCAATTAGAATGCTTATTTATTCCCAGGACCATTTAACACTGCTGTGAAGATAAAAGAGTAAGCCTACAATTGTCTTACATGCCATAAAATTACATCTAAGGTACATATTAAGTTTATGGAATACACAATTTTAATTATAGTCAGATCTACTCGTACCTTAATGATGGGACAGTTATACTGATGAGCCTATCAACTCACTCATTCGGTCGTCAACACCACCCCTTTCACATGAACACATAGCTCGATTGGGAATTGTTTTTGTTAACCCAAGACCCCACCCCTAGCTCCTCAGATTGAAGCAAAGGCCCCCTTGGTGGTATTGCATTTATGTTTTGTCAACCGAATTGTAACTCCAACTTTAAGTCAAACCATAGACCCAGAATCAAGCTAGGAGTATAGCGAACCACATTCTTGTGTTGTCCTGGACTTGTTTGATGTCATCTATTATGGCCATGTACTGTTTTAATCAAATAATTTTAGAAATTAATGGGACACCGTCTTTAAACATCTTTGATACTTGGTCTACTTAATAACAAGTCTGTGGGTTGGCTAGAGGAGTCGTTCACCACTGTTGTGACACCTATGCGTGATTGCGGCTGTTGGCTTAAACTTGCTAACAAAAATGTATCTGGTTAGGGTCAACTCTAGGATATCTTTTGGCCAATTTATCAATGGAATGATTCAAAAAATGCACAACTTGAAACTGTATTAGCCCATGCCAAATGCAGAGAGAAGTGTGCATTCATGAGATACCAACATCCCATACCGTGTCTGAAATGTCTGCTCTGTCTGTGAGGATGGATGAATATCAAACTTCCCCAAGACCAAACAGAACGTTTCACGGCAGACAACGGTGTTGTGAATCATTTAGGCTACATTGTTTACTTTCTATCACACATTGCTTTATTTCTATCATGCATGTATTCCAAGATAATAGATTTCCATTGTTTATTGTCTTAGCAGCAGCGATACATGTGTTAGCAGTGGCTATTAACAATTAGTTTAATGTAATAAGCAACCACCATAAGAGGAACTTTACAATAAACAAACACACATCTTAGTTTCGGTCAGGCAACCACCCATAAACCAAGTGACAACGAAACCAAATATGCTTAACCAACTCAACCCCCATCACTCCCCCAAAACTCAATTAGAAATACATGCCTTAACAAGCCTACTTTGCAGGAAAATTATCAGTATTCATGTGTTATTATGAGTGATTTCTTCAACACTTCAACTTTTGCAATATAAAGAAAAGTGGTTTGAATGTATTTTTGTTATTTTATAAAAATGCATGCAGGCCTTTTTTTTACCAGCGCATATTTTTCTTAGGAGATTTGATTAGAAAATGATTAATCAGAAAATGATTAATCAGAAAATGATTAATCAGAACCAATAATCCCCATCAGGGGTTCTACAGTTAGTTGATGTAATGGTGTCTTTATTGTAATGATAATCTGCAAACGGTGGATGGCAAGCTGACAGACACCAGCTAATACCTTGGGACTCGAGACGTTTAACTGTAGTTGACTGTCAAATCGTCAATTGGAAGTCGTCCAAAAAAATTGACGACGAAAGCTTTCTTAACTGTGACTTTTCTGTAAACGGAAATCCTGTTCCCGTGGACTTCTGCAGATAGAGAGATCAAACATAACAGATCAGATGTTTTTACAAGAGTGCAAAAACAAAAAGCATTACAGATCATCTGAATGGGGACCTTTCTGTAATGTAGGTAGAGTATGCACTGCTGTTGGGGTAATAATTCACTATCTCATTCCAAATCACTACCTCTGTCACCAGATTTCTATTTCTTAACTCTAGCATTCCAATGAACCACAGGATAATTGTCAGAGACACCAGTATTGCAGAATGTAAGCTACAAGTCTACATAGGAGTGATGAAAAACACACACACACACACACACTAACTGTAACCCTATTACACGGAGGATAAACAAATATATCCAATGCAAATCCAGGATAAGTTTGCATGCATTTACACAATGTTTCTGTTCGCATGTGTGCGTATTCCCAGGTTTGAGGGTGTGTTTCCTGATATGAGGGTGTTCCTCTCTGAGAAGAGGGTGTGCCAGGTGTGTGGTGATGTTGCCTCGGGCTGTCACTATGGCGCCGTTACCTGTGGCAGCTGCAAGGTGTTCTTCAAGAGAGCCGCTGAGGGTGAGAGCTTGAAGTGGGATTCCACTCATCAAACACAACAAGGCACTGCCCTCTTTTAACTCGTGATGTGCCTGATCGTAACTCGGATGTTCAGTTGAATTCCTGAAGTGTTTTGTGTGGGGATCCTAGGTAAGCAGAATCACCTGTGTGCCAGCCGCAACGACTGCACCATCGACAAGCTGAGGCGGAAGAATTGCGCTTCCTGTCGGCTGAGGAGGTGCTTCCTGTCTGGGATGAGTCTCAAAGGTCACAACCTTTCCTTGTCATTACAAAGATCGATGGGAAGAGGAGAGAGAGAGAGAGATGGAGAAAGGGAGAACGAAGGGGGTTTGTGGGAAGGCAAGGAGAAAGTTTGAGATGGAGGGAGGATATGATGTGTGATAGAGAGAGAGAAACAGTGGGAGAAAAGGAGGGAGATTGTAAGTGAGATGGGGGAGTCAAAAGGGTGAAGGGGAGAATGCAATGCAGGGGGCCGAAAACAGCAAGCACATTGGAGGCATTCTGTGGGCCAACACAGTAAGATGGATCTATTTACCTTCATTTCTCGGCTGACCAGAACATCTCCCTTCCCCCCTTGTCTGATACTCACTGTTGTCTCTCCATCATGCATCTTTGTGGTTGGTTTCAGGCCAGAGGCTAAAAGGCCTTAGCCAACCGAGGATTAAACTGGAGGGGGAGCAGAGTGCTGGAGAGGAGAGGAGGAAAAGGAAAAAGGCCGGAGAGCAGGATGGAGTCCCTGACTCTAATGCTACAGCTACCCAGGCTCAATGTACGTTCCTGTTATTCATACTTAATAGCCGTTGTTGATGGAAGCAGATATAAGTTATTTAAACACTGTGTGACACATGGGCCTCTATAGAGGCTGTACTGAACCGAGGTCACAGCCTTTATGCTGTTGTTTAGATGTACAACACAGATTTGTGTCCTTAATTCAAGTTGTTCAAAAGTAGCAAAACCAGTTATCTACCAGTCAATATGATGGCTCAGGTTGGTGTGTGTCAATGGAATTATAAAAATGCCAAGCAGATCATGATCAGTCCATGACATGCATTGAATGGTTTAAAATGGTAGCTGTGAGGCTGACTGACTGACTGAGTGTGCGTGTTCCAGCGTCCATTTCCGTCCCTGGACCCTTGCCCAACATGCAGTGCCACCTGCCTCTACTGAGCGTGCTCCTGACCATCGAGCCAGACATGATCCACGCGGGTCATGACCCCGCCCAGCCGGATTGCCCCTCCTCCCTCCTGAGCAGCCTTAACGAGTTGGGAGAAAGACAATTGGTCTCTGTTGTACGCTGGGCCAAAGCTATACCAGGTAACTAGCCTGGACCAAAGATATACTAGGTAACTAGTCTGGATCAGAGATATACCAGGTAACTATACTGGAGCAGAGATATACCAGGTAACTTGACTTACCAGGTAACTAGTCTGGACCAGAGATTTACCAGATAACTCATGTTTTTGTCAAAATATTGACTAAAATTGTGAACACTAGAGGGAGGTAAAGTCATTAAAATCATGAGTTTATTGAAGGAAAAGACCAAATCTCCTTTCTTAAGCTCAATTATTTCTGTCCTTCTCTTAATCTTTCCTCCCTCTCCCCCTTCCTTTCCCTATTCCTTTCTCCCAAGCTCCCCCTTTCAGTGTGTTTAGCTTTTGATCCTCACCAAAACCACTCTGAGCTACCTGTGTGTCTAATGAGCCCAGGTTTCCGTGACCTGCATGTGGAGGACCAGATGTGTGTCATCCAGTCCTCCTGGATGGGCGTGATGGTGTTGGGCCTGAGCTGGCGCTCCTACACACAGACTGACGCCTCCATGCTCTACTTTGCACCCGATCTGGTCTTCAACGAGTAAGCGAGCGTCCTCAAACCAAGCATGTCACGAAGCTGTCACCTGGCAGTGGATCTTTTGAGGTGTCATTTCTTCATTTGCAGCTGTCTCGGTTAGCACAGATGGCGGTTTTATTGTTCATGGGTGTCGGAGCTCCAAAGAGTTCTGTGCTCAAGTCGAGTCCTTCCAGTAATTTTTTTATTATTTCCCAAACTTTTTTGCGCAAGAAGCTTTAGCCTAGATCCGGTTTGACTCGAAATCCTCAGCTTCAGCTCGGCGCTGCATCCCCAGTAGAACGTGACAACAGAGGAAAACGCACAGACTGAAAATGGGAGTACTCACAATGGCTCCCTGAAGTTCCTACTTTCCCGGCTGCAGAGTAAACAAACCTGTTTGTTTGTTTACCGGAGAGTCCTCAGTCAGTCGCCGTGCACACAGAGCTCAGGGAACAGGCCACAGGCCTGATGTATTCTGCTTTATGGCCACTGTGAAAACAAAAAGCCTCACAACTACACACATTTTCATCCTCTCCTTTTCTCCTTCATCTCTCACACTTTGTTCAGACTTTCCCTTTAGCTCCTTTCTTTCACATCGTTGGTCTCACATCAGAAGAATGCGTTTGTAACTTGTATGAGAAGCGAAAAATGAAATGGCTTAAAAACAAAGAGCCAAGCGTGTGTTTGTGAGTCGTGTGGTGTTTAAAACGTTTCCTGCAGAGCGGGAGAGCCAGAGTTGCTCGGTGCTGTTGCAGAGGGCTGCCGTGTTCTGAATACTTAAGCGCGCTGGCTGACGATTGGTGCAGCTGTAGTTAGGGGTTCAGGCCGCGTTAGACCTCCTTCATCACCCCTCTCCTCCCCACTGGCTCAGGTAGTGCTCAGTCCTGCATCAGTAATTGGTACATGTCCTTGTTTCTAACCTGCACTCTCCTCCCCCCTCTTTCTTTCCCACTATCTCTCTTTGTCCTTTCTCCCATCTCTCCCCCCCCCCCGGCTCTCCTCTCCCGCTCCACACGTCTCATCTCCCCCCTCCATCTCTTCTCTCGCCCCGCTCTCTCCTTCTCTCTCTCCTCCTATCTGCTCCGTCCGTTCCCAGCCAGAGGATGCGTGCGTCCAGCATGTATGACCACTGTGTGCAGATGTGCCTGCTGTCCCAGATGTTTGGCGTGTTGAGGGTGACCAAGGAGGAGTTCCTGTGCATGAAGGCCCTGCTCCTCTTCAGCATCAGTAAGTCCCCTGGTCTGTCCATGGACTTACAGTCTCACTGCAGCCAACTGGACGCACACACTCACTCACACTCTCAGCAGAATGAACTCATGCAAGTCATGGCTTGATTTGACACCTTTTTTTTGTTGCTGTCTTTTAAGTGTGGAAATATTTTCGTTAGCTCCCTGGGTAAATGTCAAACAGGAAACGGTTATGTTATTCCAGGGCTGCAAGGTTGCGGCCACATGTTTATCCAACACAAACGCTCACTGTACAAAGGAAACATGCTGCTTCTCTGTTGTTTCTAAAATGCTTTTTGTTTTCTTGTCCCCTGCATCCCTCCTGGTGTGTGGCAGTCCCAGTCGAGGGTTTGAAGAACCAGCATGGCTTTGACCAGCTTCGGACCTCCTACATCCAAGAACTGGAGCGTCTGACCAGCCAGAGAGGAGAGACCACACGCACCCAGAGACTGTTCCATCTCACCCAGTTACTGGACTACATGCAGCCGGTACGCCGTCGCACACTACACACTTGAACCCATTTCCAGGAAACTCAGTTTCCTGTTTGAACTTTCAATAGACAACTTGTTATTCTTGGAAAACCAATACAGAGGGTTACCTGTTCAGTAAATGCTGTGTACTCATGCACGGCATTAGCAACAGCACTACCAATGTCTGTCTAGCCTAACAGCGTCCCTTTTTCTCCCCCTCTTTTTCTCCCCCTCTTTTTCTCCCCCTCTTTTTCTCTCCCTCTTGCTCTCCATTCTCTCCCCCTCTTTCTCTCCCTCTCTCTCCCTCTCTATCTTCCCCTCTCCTCCTCTCTCAGATTGTGAGGAAGCTCCACCAGTTCACCTATGACCTCTACATCCAGGTCCAGTCTCAGCCCACGCGGGTCAACTTCCCTGAGATGATCTCCGAGCTGGTCAGCGTGCATGTGCCAAAGGTCCTCACAGGCCTGGTGAAGCCCATCCTCTTCCACAAAGCACTATAACTATGTACCGGAGGTGGTCAGAGACCTTGGACCCTGAGAGAGTCCTCTTGGTCTCACGATACATATGAAGGCTTTGTGAGTTAGGTTTTTCAATCTAATCATCCGATTCCAGATAGGTACCTGAGGCAGGTGTAGAGCTGAATGAGGGGTACCTGATTCACTGGCACATGGGATTCCCTGACATTGAATCTGAGTCCACAAGCTGAGGTAACCGAGTTGGTTAAACCCCCCCCCCCCCCTCAGCAGAAATCCAGCGTGATTGAAAAGCTTGCTTTTTCCACGCTGTAGCTGGCCAGAGCAGTGTATTTAGGGGTGGTGGTCACATTAGTCAGAGGCCCCAAGTTTGAACGGTAGAATGTTCAGATCAGGAGGAGGCGATGCCAATGAGCAGCGACACCGTTGACACTGGCATGGAGTGGAGGATTCTTTTCCCCCCGGTTGGAATCATTGAACTTGGGTCATCGTCTTCGATCCATCAGACTCACGCCCTCTAAGGGGGGGAGGGGTCACAATAGTTGGAGAGGAAGACTTGAGGAAGACGCTGGAATTCAAAGCTGTCTTCCTGTAGATTTGGTTTTGAACTTTGAACTTTGGCTTTTAACGTTCCCTTTGATATGCTTTTGTTTCTTCCTTTAGGGGACCTCGTTTTGGGAGTGTTTTAGTATTTTATGATATCTGTTCTTACAGCTTTCACACAGTTGTGCACGGAGGAGACCAAATGTGTTTGCATCCTCTCTTGTCTTCTAAAGACATCCCATTTGGTCTCTTCCAACCACTGAATTCAAACCTGTGATGGTCCATTTTGGAGTAAATAACAAAAAGCTAAATCAGTAACTTTTGAGTTTTGTTTATTTTATAAGCTCCCATGCACACCACAAGTATTTAGGTTTATGTCATGGCAACTGCCTTTATAATTGGCTACACCAAAGATATATTTTGTATTGGTTTGTTTCATTCTTATTATGAATGGGTTATTTGACTATTTAGATATAAATGTATTAGTGTGCATTTAAAATGACTGGTTTTCCTCGTACGCGTCTTTTACATGCTCGGATAAAATTACATTAAGCTTGTAGGATTTATATGGTAGTGGCTTTTGCACTAGGACAAAAGTGAGTGAATTTCAGCAGAAATGGACATGCTCGGGCATGTCAGAGTAGCCTCTGGGGTCAGTTTTTTTTACTTTGATTGTGGTTAACTCCATAGCCTTAATATTGATTGAACAGCTGTTCAGTGCTTGCATTGAGATTTGTGCGGTGATCAAGCAAAGAAATTATTCTCAATTATGTCCAAGATATGGCATTGACTGTTTTGTACTCTAGAATTATGGTATATGCACGTTTTCAGAGTTGGAGATATTCTCAACATGTTTTTTCCCTGCATTATCTTAAGCAGTCCTCCAGTCGTGGAAGAGCAATCCCAATTCCCCGGTCTTCCACGAGTTTCAGCCAATTGGTCAGTTTTAAGTGTCACCTTGACGACAGGAGCTCCTATAGTACAACAATACTGACTGTTTTTCTGTAAACACTTGTGCGCAATTCCAACCAATCTTTTTTATGATTCTTTTTTCTACTTTATAAAAAAGAAAAGAAAATTATCTCTATCAATCCCATATACAGTTGACTTGTAGCCTTCGTAGTAACAACTGTTTATAGTTTGTCAGTTTTCATCACCAACTGCATGGAGCTGAATGTATAAACCTTGATATACCAGAGCATGACTTGTTTATTTCAAGTACATCCAGCTGTGGCCCTACAAACAATGCCTTCTCCGCACCACGGCCGTTCTCATAGGCTGCTGAGTGAAGAAGGTAGAGCATGGCCGTTCTCATAGGCTGCTGAGTGAAGAAGGTACAGCATAGCCGTTCTCATAGGCTGCTGAGTGAAGAAGGTATAGCATGACTGTTTCTCATAGGCTGCTGAGTCAAAGAGGTAAACAGCTACTGAGTCCAAAGCCCGCCCCCTCCAAAACACGCCCACATGTACATGACACCACAGAAGGCAGTAGACCCTAGCAGATCAAAAATAAATTGAAAATGTTGTGAAAGTTAGCCATTTTTGCAACTGGGTTAGGGCTAGATAACGTCAAGTTATCAAACTCACAAACACCATTTTGAAGTTCAACTTCCTTCACATTTGTGCCGGGGCTATAGCTGGAGCCTCCTCGTTTATATCTATTTTGTTCAAGCTGGTAATATTAGAAAATACGTTAAAAAAATGAAAGACAGCGCCCCCTATGACACTGTCTGAGCTTCTGTGCTCTCCCCCATCTTACAGTTAGATAAACAGTGTTCTCATGAAATAAGCCATGGAGGTATGGATGCATCGCTGAGCTAACTCTCAGGGGGCCTCATTAACTTACACAACATGTTTTGAAGAGACAACACTTTTTTTTTTTTTACTGACAATCTTACCTACCTTACCTTTAAGTATGCTCCGAGCACACATTTAGAGAGGGCTATATTAGTTTTTCTCTTGTTTATCTTCATCTGGTTGTGTTGAAGCTTTGCTTGTGAGTAACACTTTAAATACTACAATTACAGTTCTTATACACAATGTATTATAAACATATTTTGTATGTTCTTTGGAACTTAATGTTGGCTGTATGTGTGTTGTTGTAAGTGTAAAGAATGAGAGAAGGAAAGTGTAACTTCTCTTCCCTGACAACCGTGAACTTGAACAACATCCAAACATACTCTTAGTCCAACACTATTCTTCTGCCTTACACCATTACTGCCAATTACTGGATGCTATATTTACAAGGTTTGCAATGAATGGTAAATACCACATATTTCTTCAATATATACATCTGGCAGTAGCCAAACAGCATATAATAAAAACAAAGTTAGAGAGCGCTTTTCCCAGTTCATCTCACTCCATCTGTTCGTATGGAGAAGCCCTGGAGAAGCTTTGCTTGTGAGTAACATATTAGATAATACAATGACATAATATATAAACACATTGTATCATGATAATCTTTTAGTCTTTGATGTAGTATCTGCCATATTGCATAACAAACATCTTATGTTATCTTTGTTTCTGTATTAACCACAAAATCTGTTTTAACCATAAATCCTGTCCTCTGTCCTTCATGCATCAGAGAGACTTTGCTACTACCGCTGTGTGTCTGAACTGGTCATTTGTTCTTGTTGAAGTGTCTATTAACTCTAATAAGCTGGTTGTATAATACTTGTAAAACCAGAATCTGAACTGAGAGTCACACCATTATAGCGAAGACGGACCATTTTCACAACAATACCTACCTGTGTAATTACATATTTACCTATCTACATTGGTACACTGTTCCTTGACTCTGACCACCCACATACTGTAGAACTATAACTTCTGGTTCTTGCATCTTCTGCTGTAATTTCTATATGCACTTACATTTGTACATCGCTTTGGGTAAAAGCGTAAATAGCACAAATAACTCTCCCGCTGTTGCCTCAGTGAAGCCTGACATCCTTGTGAAGAGTCATCTACAACCAGAAGAGACATCAACACCAGGCAGGAAGTCAATGGGCAGTGTTCGCAAGAAGGCCCATCCTCTCAAGCGGTGCTTCAGAGCTTAAAAACCTGGAAAGAGCGCCAAGCCTTTCTCAAAGAAGATGCACTGTGGTTCAGATGCTGCTCTTCAAGCAGCCACCAAGCTAAATATAGTGAGGCAGATGTCCAGAGCAAAGAGTGCTACAGCAGCAAACATGGCCCAGGCCCCTGGCCTGGACCAGCCACATGGTCAGTCGAAGCCTTGTGCACAAAGCATGGAGGTAGAGTGAGTCCTCATTCTGCATCTACTCAACATGCACTGAGGCCTGGGCTGAGGGCAACAGCTCACGCTCCTGTTCCACAATCTGCCTCCTCACGGCAAACCTTGAAAACCAACCAAATAAAACAGAGAAGGTTCACGTGGTGACCAGGGTAATAGGTTACTTGTCAGGTTCTTTGGACCTTTTCACAGTCTACTCTCTGGTGCCGGAGTCACAGAGACGTCTGACAGAAGAGCCGCGTCTCTCAGCCATTGAACTGCAGTGTGCTTCTTCCCGCCCTCGCCGAGGGCAACCACACGCCAGACGACAGGTAAGAAACGCCCACACACCCTAAAGGGTGAGCGACCGTCATGGTTAAGGTTGTGCAAAGCAGACTGCGTGGGACTTCTCTCTGTGAAGGCGTTTGAAATCACTGGGGAAAAAAAGGATCGGGTTCAAGTCTGTGGCTTTCTGCATGCCCAACCATCTGTGGAGGAGGGGACCTCTAACTGAACTGCTCCTCCTGAAGTTTCTTGCGTTTTTCCAGTTTTAGGGTGTTTCTCCTTGTCTTTCTCCTAGGGTTTAGGTTGGATATCGGGGACTGATCTCTGGTTCTCTGTGAAGCTTTTTGACTTTGCTTGTTCAAAGGGCTTTACAATAAGTTTGACTTGACATCCTGCCCACCAAGGGACTTATATATCCCATGCTCTCTGTCTTGTTTTTGTATGTACTTGTGTTATGCAACTGTAACTGCACCAAGGCATGGGGTTTTCTCCTTAGACAGAACCACTCTGGCAAAATCGAATCTATTTTCATCACAAGAAATTAAGCAAGTCAATATCTGAGTATGTTGACTGAATTGAGGTTCCTGTCATTTTTTCTGAATCAAGCTTAAACCGTTGCAGCAAAGAGTGGCCCTGTACCAAATATTGAGAAAGAAATGTCACTTTACAACAATTGATTTTATAAGTGATTTAAACTGAAATGTCAAACAAAACAACATTTCAGTTCACCATTTGGGATTCAGTAATTAGAGAGGTCAGGTGTCTTAATGCTTCTGAATCCTGTCTGCCTATAGACTGCAGTGTTGAATGTAGATAGAGCAAAAGAGTGCTCTGTTTGGAGTTGGAGTATCCCCCTCCATTCACACACCCACACACACACAAGCATACTGATACTGACTTCCAGACTTGTTTTAAAACTGCTGACACTCCTGGTTGCTTTTTACATCTTTGGTTGTCGTTTTTTATGTCTGCATATTTAAACACTAGTGAGAGTCAAGGGATTGGGATGGTTAGATTTAGGTTTGGAACCAGGCCAGGACTGGGTTATGTCCTTAGGTAGCACACACGTCTCAGATATCTCTCAGCCTTTCTCCGAAGGATCTCAGATCATCTGAGATCCGTCTCTGGAGGAGGGGATCCCTCTCTGAATTGCTCCTCCCAAGGTTTCTTCCATTTTTTCTCCCGGTGGGAGTTTTTCTGGGAGTTTTTCCTTGTCTTCCTTGAGGGTTTAGGTTGGTTGAGGGGCAGTTCTATGGGCGCATGTGAAGCCCTCTGTGACATGCTTGCGTGTAAAAAGGGCTATACAAATAAATTTGATTTGATTTGATTTGAGATCATTGGACGTGTGACGCATGAGTCAAAGGCATGTTGATGATTGTAATCAAACATATACTGAAATGTAACATAAAACGATGTGTTCATTTTTTTAGATGGCGCATTTCTCTTATTGATATTCATCGTTTTTCCTTTGATGATAGGCCTACATTTTGCATCATGTTTGAAATTACAAACTGCGTTTTATTTCATGATGTGAGGATGGCAGACTAATATACAGGGAGATACTTGGACAGAGGTTCATCGGTATGGTGCGTGTTTTGTATTGAGTTGCAGCTTCTCCCAGAGGTACTGCTACTAAACCCTTGGGGGGGTTTGGTTTTCCACAACTGCCCAGGATACTCTAACACGAAACACGAAGGTCGTCTGTTTGTTGAACAGAAGACCTTTCTCTGTGTTGGGTTGCCATCTAGTGATTAAAGTTGACTACTGCAATTTGGAATTTCAATTATAATGCAGAGTATTTTACATGGGGTTTGCATGTGAATTTGCAAACCTCTGACACATTAAGAACCACGGTATGTGTGTCGTGCTCTGAAGCAAATATATATCTTAATTAAACATTATATTCAGGAGAGAGGCATGCAAAATACTTAGTCATTGATTAATGAGGTATGTTGTCAAGCTTGAACAGCATTTGAATCCAGAATATGCTTTTACTGAAGTTTCTCCGATCATTTTTCTTCAGGTTTTGAAAAATTACCAAAACTAGTCTTCAAGTGTTGCATCAAATCCTTCACAGCTTCTCTGTGTTATGTAGTGGGTCAGTTTTTCTCGTTATTTGTAGATTGAAAAAAAAAATACTACGGTACGTTTCAGTACATCTATTCATAGCACACATCGTTACTTTGAAAGCTAGTCTATTTCAAGTTTCACTCAGTCCATTTTTCCAATAGGCCTCTTTGTAAAGCAGTGAGTCCCAGCAGATGCATGGTGATTGTAAGTAAATTTCCTGAACCAACTCTTTCAGCAGCTCTGTTGTCCACTTACGAATCCGAGCTTGACACAGAAAGGCGGAGACAGGAGGGAGAGAAACGCTGAAATATCACTTATCTCTAAATATATTCCTCGACGTTGTGGGTAACTGTTCAAATAAGTGCCCTCTCGTAGCTTTGCAACAATTAAAAATGTATGTGTGTTGACGTTGACATTTGGACATTTGGGGTGAAGATTCCATTTGATTTGTTGCGTTTCTCCGAGTGAACCATTTGAACATCAATATTACATTCCTTCTGCAGAAGCCATTCCTTCTGCAGAAGCCTCTCTCTGGCCAGGATAGCAACTATGTTTAGATGAGGTAACTATGGTGGCCACTAACAACAGACCAAGTTTCAAGTTTCATCTTTCTGAGGGAGCATTGGGATGTTGGGTGTAGTTTTTGCCAGCACAAGAGGTCATTTGGGGTTGTTGTATATACGTTTTATCGTTATAGTCGTGCTGTGTTTGGTTTTTATCTCAAAGACACAAAAGCTTTTTTGAGGCCCTTGGAGTGACAGTCACTACACATGGTCTCAAACAAAACAAATTCACCCTCAAGCACAAAGCACATTCCAACTCAACTAATTGCAACCCAAAAAAACCCACAATGCCACTCTCACAGGGTATTGGTTGGCACACCGGCACAGGGCCCAATAAAGGCCAGCAGCACCTTCCATAAAATCCCAGAGAGCAACAGCAATGACTTTAACATCCCCACCCCAGAACCACCGATCGCAGGCCTGCTGCCCCTGGAAAACAATTAGCTCTGGACGACTGCAACCCGACACGCCACAACGGGCTGTCGCTGTGGTACTTTGAATGGACGGCTACTATTAGCCAAGCAGCAGTCCATTAACAACCAATTAACTGGCTATTAATATTTAACCAGACAGGGCCTCTCATCCCAGCATGTTTTTAAAGGGGAGGTGGCCCCAGGAGGGTTGCAAACATGAACCGCTTTTAGCATAAAGAGGGCTGTGTGCTGGGCAGGAAGAGGAGGAGGAGGGCCAACCTGATAGCACTGAGAGGGGGGGGGGGGGGTGAGAAGGGGGGAGGGAGTGAAAGAAAGAGTGATCGAGAGGGGGTTGGGGGGAATGGAGTGAACAAGAGAAAGAGGAGAGGGAGAGAGACAGAGAGGGGGGGGGGGGGGGGGGAGTGATCAGCAGCTGGGTCCAGCTGGGACACAGAGAACAGAGCGATTGCCACCCTCCTTCATCGGGCTGGAAAAGAATGTCACAGTTAAATTAATTTCAACATCGAAACAATAAATACAATGGACCGAACAGACATGATGATGAAACACCATGTTTTTACGGCTGGACCTTGCTCCTCTGGGGTTGTGGGTTGTTGTCTGTGGGGCCCCATTCATAGTTCCAACACACATCATGGAACATGGCTCAGAACTGGAATGTCTGCTTTGCTTTTTTACAGATTCTATGATTTCAGGAACTGAACTGGGCCGGGCCGGGCAGGGACAGACTGGGGCCTGACGAACAGTCAGAATCCAGACTGGGGAAACTCCCTGCCTTGAAAGAGAGAGGGGAAGGAATGGGGAAAGAAATAGAAACAAAATGTGGGAAAAAGGATAGAGAGGAGAAAAGAGGGTGAAGAGAAAGAGGAGCAATAGAGATATTAGGAGAGAGAGAGAGAGACGTTATGACTTGAGGCCTGTCCCGAAGGACCAGGCATTTGTCTTCACTCGAAACTATGATTTGTTTTTCCACCAGTGAGTAACTACAGTATAGGCCGGTGTTTGTCACTGCGCTGAAAGGACTTTCGGAATAGAGGCGGAAAAAAGGAGGCGAAGAAATGGAAAAAGCTAGTCCCCGGGTTTCCTAATGCACATTACATGTTCGCCTCAAGACTTCCCTCTCGGCTTCTCTTGTTTGATATAAATTTAACGTCTTTGCTTTTGTATCATTATATCATTCCAGAGCCATAACTTCTTTATCACCAAAGCGCTTGATGAGAGACGAAGAGAGAGGGAAAGAGAGAGAGAGCAGAAAAGAAGGGAGGCAGTTGTATCATGTTCTTTCCACTGGGTGTAGATGTGGTCTTAGATTTCTCTCCGGGTTGCTGATTAACCGTGTGTGTGTCTACGTGTGTGTGTGTGTGTGTGCACTCGCTGAGGAGAGGAACTCCAGATTTAATTTCCCCCAGCGCCAGATATTACACCCCCGTTCCCTCTGTTTTTATTGGAAACGAAACCAAAAAAAAAAGAAAAAGTGTTTATGACGCATTAAAAGGGGGCAGGATGTGCTTGTGTTGAACAGTAAACCTATAGATACATCTCTTTCTCTCCCTCCGAATGAAGATGAATCTCTTTGAAAAGATCCTTGCATTTTATGAAGTCGACTGATCGGAACGCAGCATGAAATCATGTTTATCATCAGGCTGGGGAAGGACCGGTCTCTGGAGCTTTCGTTTTCCAGAGGGAGAGAGAAGAGAGGAGAGAAGGTGGCAGGGAGGAGGGCAATGAGAGACATTAGGTTGGAGGCGAGGGTGGAGAGAGAAGGAGATAGGGAGAGAGGGGCGATGTGGAAAGGGATAAGTTGCGGTTTCAATTACGGCAAAGACAAATGAGACTGAGTCTATGGATTTACATGCGTGGTCCATTAAGATATTTGTATCTGTCTCAGCCTGTCAGACAGCTTCTTATCTCAACTTGCCTCTTACAATGCTCTTTATCTCCCGCTCTGTCTCTTTCTATTCCTCTCTATTCCTCTCTATTCCTCTCTATTCCTCTCTCTTCTCTCTCTCTCTCTCTCTCTCTCTCTCTCTCTCTCTCTCTCTCTCTCTCTCTCTCTCTCTCTCTCTCTCTCTCTCTCTCTCTCTCTCTCTCTCTCTCTCTCTCTCCCTTTCTCTCTCTCTCTCTCTCTCTTCTCTCCCTTTCTCTCTCTCTCTCTCTCTCTTTTTCTCTCGCTCTGATTCACCCTCCTCCCATGAGAACTGATTTTATGTACAAGCTATCCCAGCCCAACCCTTCTGGCCTCCAGTTAATTACACACACACGCACACACACGCACACACACAAACACACAAACATACACACACACACAGGTCTTCTCTGTCCCACCCAAACCCAATGTGACAGGCCAGCCACAGCTCTCATTTACAGCCATCACAAGACAGATTTCCCCAGCGCAGAGTCTGCAGACTGATAGATGGCGCCCGTGTGTGTACGTGTGTGTGGCTGTGTGTGTGTACATGATGCATTCTGCATGTTTGTGCTTGTGTGCGTGTCTTTGACTGTGTGTGTGCGTTTATGTTTGTGTGTGGGTGTGTGCGTGCGTGAATGAGTGCGGATGCGGATGTGTGTGTCTGTATGTGTGTGTGTGTGTGTGTGTGTTGGCGAAAGAGAGAGAGTGTGATTACCAATAACATCTTTTCCCATGCAGGTGCCGACAGTGGATGTGAAGTGTGTCTGCCCTCAGTACCAGCTATAGAGCAGAGCTCAGCTGTAAAAGCCTGGGTCTTGAGAGGCCACGTCCCTGGCTGCGGGGCTGGTTGCAGTGCCCGGGGAGAACCTGGAAGTACCTTTGTTTGAGAGACACTTTGTTCAGATAGACACACAGACTCTCCTCTTCAGTTTGTTTTCTCTCTTTTTTGTTGTTGTTGTTGCTGTTTTTATCATTTGGTCTTTTCTTCACATCCCTCCTCCTCTGTGGTCTCCTGTCCTTCACTCCCTTCTGCCTTCTGAACATTGGTTTTTGCATTTCTGTTTGCCTGAGTCCTGGGATTGGTCAAGACACATACACACATAGTCACATACACACCTACACACACACACATACACACACACACTCACACACAACCACAGAATATTTGATTGGACGTGCATCTCCCTCACTCGTCTCTCCCAAGATCAAATAGTTTTACTGGAAATCATGTCACAGGTCAAATGATTGAATTATGTATGTGCCTGCAATAACAATCGGCTTTTTGTCCATTGTAATCCCAACATGATACTGACTACTCCCTCTCAACCTAACATGATAGGCCCGTCTTACTATCCAAAATCCAATAATGTGGAGTCTGCAGAAGTCTGCTGCTCTATTGTTCTGTCAGCTTCAGAGCGTCTGCAGTCCATTGCCGGCACGGCGGAGAGAGACACAGAGAGTATGAAATGATATTGACGGCTATGTCGCAAACCACAAGCAATGCCTGTTGATCGGAGTGGTTGTGATATGTATGGTTATAAATTGTCTAATCAAGACACGTTCACATTGATTTGTGGTTTGTGGAAGTGCGTGCTTCCGTGTGTGTGTGTGTGTCTGTGTGCTTTCGGACGCGTGAGCGTATCTGTGTGTTAGTGTAGGCGTGCACATTTGCATTCTTTTCCAAATTGAAGCAGTGATCCTTGCCTTGATTTTCAATTCCACATACGAATGTTTATCCATTAGCATACCATGCTAACTGCCAAGCACTGAGCCGGGAGCCAGACAATCAGAGCAGACAGGCTATTACTGCTATCACACAGGCCCCAGCACACGCTCACTCACCACCGACACAGCCGAGGCTGCCTTGAGAAATGACGTGAGCAGAAAGAAGTCTCTCATTGCAACAGGACCAGATGCCATCTCACTCCTTCCATCCTCTGTCCCTCCCTCCATCCCTGTGTCTTTCCATCCCTCCTCTTCTCCCTCCATCTCTTCATCCCTCCGTCCCTCGTCTTTCCCTCAGACCTCCATCCCACCATCCCTCCCTCCATCCAGACCTCCATCCCACTATCCCTCCCTTTCCCTTTCTCCCTCATTTCCTCCCTCCATCCCTCAATGCCTATATCACTCCGTGCTTGCCTCCATTTCCCCTCACCCCCTCTTCTCACAGAGCCTCCTACATAAATACATGCTGTTATAAAAGAACCTCTGACAGATCCTTGACCCTGACTCAGGTTGAATTCTGGGACTGTTTTTAAAACGACGGAGGAACAACAGACTCGGGAGAGACGGGAGGTCACCAGCCTTGGGTCGTCACCGGCAGCCCGCGCCAGAACACACAGCTTTTACCACAGCACAAACATACCACAGCCGACACACACACACACACACACACACACACACACACACACACACACACACTGGCGACTCTGCCGCGGTTGTTAACGCAGCTGTTGAAAATGGGCCCGCACGGTCCGCTCACTATTCTTCTTTTGTTGTTCTATCATTTGTTCTTGGCTTTTCATCACGTTCCCCTCAGGGACCGAACAGGAAGTTGAAAGGGAAGGAGAACTAGTACGTGGCAACAATTAATGAAGATATGTTCAACTGTAGTTGTGCGTTTTGGGAAATGCGTGAGACGTTGAGCAAGAGCACAGAGGGAGACTTTGTGGTTGTTTTGTATCGTTTCACAAACAATGTTCATGCGGTACTGGACATGCATAAGTGTATACTTTAACTTTCAGATAATCTCAGATCGTTTATGGATTTGCTGTGGTTTACAGAAGTTTTCCATCTCTAGAGATGAATGTTCTGTTTACGTTCGACCCTCCTCCGCCTCCTCCTCTCCTCTTCCATCTCAGAGTTCTCCAGGGTAAACAAGTATGGTGGAAACAAGGGAACATCCTCCCATGTTGTATTTTTATGTGTTTTCTTACTCATTTTCTGTTCCACTTTATTGGGAATCCAAAAAACAAGAGCTGACAATTGTAATTACAGCGTGACTGCAGCAGAAACATGTCTTTTGTAGGACCAGGCATTGCTCTCAGCATCAAGCTAATTGTGATTTTCTCCTTCTCCTTCACTGGGCGGGTTATGTGATAGCTAAAAGCTACACACACACACACACATATGCACACACAGACACCCTCTCACACACAGATTCAGTTCACATTCAGATTCACACAGACACAAACACACACAGACACAAACACCCGTACACCCGCACACAAACACACACACAGACACAAACAAACTCTCTCAATCTGTCTCCCTCCCTCTTTATCCTTCCCTTCTAACCTCCTTTAATCTCTGCCACACACACAAACACAGGCCACATATTGTGGTGCTCTCACATTGTTTATAGTCATTACATTTTTATTGCCTAACGACTCTACGTAATGCCCCCATAGTGAATATTGCCACATTCATGAATGAATGATGGCAGTTTAGAAGGGCTCTGAACTGATTCCAGTTCAGCTGGAGCAGCCATGCTGCTGGGGCAGCTCTGTGACAGGGTGGCAGAGCTGAGGACTCCAAGGCCAAGCGGCAGAGCTTCCGTAGAGCGAGAGAGAAAAGAGGGAGAGAGAGAGAGAGAGGGCGAGAGAGAAAGGGAAAGGGAAAGGGAGCGAGAAGGAGAGAGAGAGGGAAAGAGAGAGGCATAGAGAGAGAGAGAGAGAGAGAGAGAGAGAGAGAGAAAGAGAGAGAGAGAGGGAAAGAGAGAGGCTCGTGCCTCGTCACCCATCCAGCCTGCTGCTCAGCCAGTAAAACACTGCAGACATGGACGGCATCTCGACCTCACTCCACACGGGCGCCGTTCCACACATGACTTCTCTTTTGATGTGTCAGGGAGAGAAGCCGCCCACTGCTCCTCTGGGGTTTTTTATTGCTCGCTTTAGCACTGTAGGTGTGTGTGTGTGTGTGTGTGTGTGTGGGTCGGTGGGTCGGTGGGTGTTGGAAAGAGAGCGAAAGAGAATGAAGAAAAATGCTGTGTGAGTTTGTGCGAGTGGAAGGAGAAACGCTGTGTGTGTATGTGTGTGTGTGTGTGTGTGTGTGTGTGTGCGTGTTTGCTCTTCAAAGGCAGCAGAGGGGTGAGCTACTTAAGGCCTATTAAACCTGGGGCTGGGTTTGCCAAGAGAGGGAGAATGAACGAGGGAGAAAGAGAGAGGGAGAATAAGAGAGAAAGATAGAAACCTAGAAAGTGAGAGAGAGAGAGAGAGAGAGAGAGAGAGAGAGAGATAGAGAGAGAGAGAGATGGAAAGAGACAAAGAGAGAAAGAGAGAAAGATAGATAAAGAAAGAGACAAAGAGAGAGGGAAACAGAAAAGGAAAGAGGAAAAGAAAGATAGAAACGGAGAGAAAGAAAAAGGTGGAAAGAGAGAAAGAGAGAGAGAGAGATAGAGAGAGAGAGAGAGAGAGAGAGAGAGAGAGAGAGAGAAAGAGAGAGAGTGACGCTTGCTCCTAAGGCAGAGAGAACGGCGCAGGCATACCTTTGAACTGAACTCACGTGGGAGTTCACATTTTCACAAGTGCTGCAGAACTGAAAACAATGTTGTGGCCAGTCCCCAGACATTGTTGTTTAATGTGTGTGTGTGTTTGTTTGAGTGCGTCTGCGTGTGCGTGCGTGCTAGTGGTCGCCCAACAGAAAAGCTGTTAAGGATTTGCCTGACGGTGTGCTATTACACTCTGGCAGTACATAATCCTACGCACAGAGAAGTTATTAAAATGTGACCAATACCAGATCCCTTGAGCACTCTAAGATACACACACACACACACACACCTGCCCACTCACAAGTGCATAAACACTCTTCCTCCCGTGCTCATATAACACTAAGTGTCACACCCAGCAGAGATGGGGAAACCTCAGCCTGTAAAATCAATGCAGTAATAGAGTTAGCTGTCTGTCCTTCCACCCCTCCCGCTGCAGAGAGTGTGTTCAGGAGGTGAGAGGACCACAGCCACCAAAACAGCTTGTCTTACATTACTCAGTAACACCTTCGAATCGCTTCCTCCTCTCCGGGCCCCTCCCATCCTGCCTCCCTCCCCTGATCTTATTGGCCGGAGGGGCGTCCGGGGTGCTATCCGGATAACAGATCCGGTCGTTTCCGGAAGGGCGAGGAAGAGGAGAATGATAAAGGATTCTGCTCAGGAATGCTGAGGCGGCCATGCCTTTGGAGGGAGTGGGGGCCTGGGGGGGCGGGGGGGCGGGGGGCTGGGCTGTGTCTTTGGGCTGAGGCTACTGACAGCGTAGGGGTCACACCGCTGAGAGATCATGGGACTGTGGCTGTATGTAGTCTCCATGTAGACTACAGTAAAGGAGCATGCTCGTTTAACGAACAGGATGTGAATAGTATTCCTGGATCATCATTCATCCAGCCTGTTCCTGTCACTGGGGATGAGAGGGTGGGAGGGGTGGGGGGTGGGGATGACGGTCTCATGAGGACACAGCTAGAGTCTCCTTCACGTAACGACACACAAGCACACCCGCACACACACACCTGCAAGGGCGCACGCGCACCAAAGACACACACCTGCGAGCGAGCGAGCGCGCGTGCCGTGCAGACACACAGTTGACACGGGCACCAGCCTCTGCAAGAACGCACACACGCACACTGGCACACACACACACACATCCTCCCATGGGGTGAGGAGAGGGGCAAGAGATTTATGTCCTCTGTCAGAGAGACACAGTCCTTCCTGCTAGTGGTGCTCATTAAAGCCTCCACAGTACACGGTCATACATGTACACGTCCCCAACAGTGAGTGTAGCACTAATAAGAGGCAGGAAAGTCTGCACCGGCCTTCCCCCGCAGGAGCAGAAAGAGATGACACCAGACTCCTCCACGACTAGATCACACAGCAGAGACCGCGAGAGAGCAGCTCCCCGATCACTCTGCAGCACCCACAGTTCTCTGGGTGAAGAGCCATGAGAGAGGGGAATGTCCAGCACCGTCTTAATGGGGTCGTATAACTGTGTGGCCCCACGCTACGGTCTCTACCGGGTCATGTGGTCACTGGCGTTTGGAGACCGCCTTGTTCTGGTTTTATTTTACATGAGCAATTGTGACGTTGCGTGTGCGTGTGCCCGTGTGTGCGCGTGTGTGCCTGTGGAGGAAGGGAATCAAGAGTGTGTGTGTGTTTGTGTGTGATTGTTAGCGAGGCTGTGAATGACTGTGAGAGTGATGCGCTGCTACAGACTGTCTGCTCTAGGCTGGGTGTGTGTGTGTCAGAGAGACTGTGTCGGTCTCACAACAGTGGGATTTCCCACACATTCTTCCTCAAGTAAACTATTTGCAGAAGCCATAATAATGATTAGTCAAAGCTCCACTAGGTGAAGTAAGGAGAGTGCTGAGAGAAAGAGAGAAGGAGAGAACCAGAGAGGACAGTGAAAGATGAGAGACGCAGGAGGAGTATTTATGAAGTGCTGAGCGTCTGTAAGATAAGCAGAGATTCCTCTCCATGCTCGCGGCTCACCATATATCAGCCGTGGCCATCTCCACACAGTGGCAAATGAAATGACTGCAGTCAAATTTTACCAACCAGTAAAGTGTAAATTAATAAAGCCGTTGTAAGGGGTCCTTGCGTATCGATTGCACTGTGAAACAACACAACGATTCCAGAATGATCGAAGAAGCCATTAAAAACATCACCAATGAAGCAACCCCAAGCCTCGGTCGTCAAACGGTTCGGCAGTACAACCAAACTCGACTCAAACAAACGATGCGATGTGAAAACACGAGGATTTTGTCGCTGAGGTGAAGCCAGCGGCTTGTTGCTCTGCAGCTCACCCCTGATTAATCGCGCGCATATTTGCGCACAAGGTCATTCCACGCTTCAGATTTGGCAAAGTGGTTTGATGGTTCTCGGAAAGTGGTGTTTTATCATGGTACCAAGTGTAGGGGTTTTTACATTTAGGACAGGTCAATTTATCCCAACGAAAGCTGTTTGAGTTGGCACCGACACCCAGCTTTTAAAAAGGCATTGGGCTGATCTGTGGAGGGTTTCACTTTCCTATCACAACATCCAAAGTAAACCTTTTCATTTCCAATGATACAGAACTACGGTGCTGTCGAGACAGAGAGCAGAGCCGTGGTAAATTAATCAGCCATCCAAGAGTGACTCGAGAGAAAAGCATTCTGAAAACGAGATGAAGCTTAGTTCCAGTTGGATGTGGGTTAGCCCTGGGTGTGACATTAGCCTCCACTGGGATAATCCTACCTTCAATACTTACCAAGAACCTCCTGAAAACCTGTCAACAAAGCCATTTTGGGCTGGAAATCTTGCCCAGAGTCGTGTTTTGTATAAAAACACCGCAAACAGGGGCCCCATTCTCGTTAACCTTCGTTCTACAGTTGCTTTAATGTCTGGCTTGTGGGTATTTTCAACTTAGTCATCCATCTGACATTGAGAAAATCAGGCATGCCTACTGCTAGTCATGGTTAACCTTCATGCTTGCTTGATGCAAAAAAACTACCCACACACCTTCAAAGATGCTGTTTCTCTTTTTACTACTATTCCCATGCCTCTGTGGGCTGGTGTCATTCTTTGTTTGTAGCTGGGGGTAGAGAACCATAAATAGTCTGCTGAGGGAGGCTCCTGGGTGTGTGTCCCTGCTAGGGGCAGCTCTGTCTGGGG
The DNA here is from genome assembly GCF_021917145.1 of Hypomesus transpacificus. Classification (NCBI taxonomy): domain Eukaryota; kingdom Metazoa; phylum Chordata; class Actinopteri; order Osmeriformes; family Osmeridae; genus Hypomesus; species Hypomesus transpacificus. The sequence goes on along the minus strand of NW_025813752.1, from coordinate 166,766 downwards.
GATGAGGGACAACGTCCCTGCCTAGCCCCTCCATGGAGAAAGCCGTGGGTTTAATTATTCCCAGCTGTGCCTCATCTTTCTCCCCAGCTGGGCGGTGTGTCCCTGTGTCCTCTACAGACCTAGCTCCACTCACACACACAGGACTGCACACACACACACACACACACACTCTGGCACATACACTAGCACACACACAGAAACACACACGGCCCCTCATACATGTATCGGCACAGAAACCAGTGTGCACCAGCACAGACACACACACCAGCACACACACACACTTTCCTTCCTTCGAAACCAATCGCTCAACTACCTGGTGTAGAGCAGTCTCAGCCAGCGCTGCTGAAGGCAGCGACCGCGGTGCAGAACGCACGGCGCTGCAGCCCACAGCGTGTCTCGCTCTCCGAGCTGGTTTCACTCAGTTCATCTGTTCATCTGGCCCGGGCCCGAGTCCACAGGGTCCGGCTGCGAGGGGAAAACACTTCACCCCACGAGCCTGCTCGGGTCGTTAGCGAGAGCCGTTTCGAAACTCCCCCCCACCCACCCACCCCCCCGGCTTCGGTGGGAGCCAAAGACTGTGACGGAATCCGTCCGTCCGTCCTTCTGTCTGTGGCTCTTTTCCCCCTCGCAGCATCCTGTCCAGGGGCCTGGCCAGCGCAGCTGTGAGCGGCACCGTGTAATAAAAGTCTAATGTGAGCAGCTGCCGGGGGTTTAAATTGTAATGAGATGGTGTGTAGATTACAACACTCCACCAGGCGCTGAGAGAAAGACCTGGCGCCCCGACAACACTGCCCACCTCCCCAACCGCCCCCCACCCCCACGGTACAATTACACTTTGGAAAAGGCTAATAGAATATCCACACATATATACACACACACACAAACACAGAAATAGATGTATCGTGTACATGGCTTTAAGCAAGGATCAAGATATCCTGCCTGCAGAGTTTGGATATTCTCTCCTCTCCTCTCCTTCCCATTCCATTCCTATCATTTCCTTTCCTCTCCTCTTTTTCCTATCATCTGTCCTCTTCTCTCTCCTCTCACCTCTCCTCTTTCTTTCCTCTCCAAACTTCACTCTCCACTTCTCTCTCCTCCTCCTCCTCTTCTCTCTCCTCTCCTCTCTCCAGCTGTGTGGCTGACTAGGCATGCTCGCTACCCTAAGGGACTGGTGTAAACTACGGAGACTTGACAGTCCTGCTGAAACGAAAGCTGTGGCTGTCTAGCCCGGTTCCCGCTCTGGCACGGCTCCCACGTAGGCCTGGATGACTGGAACACGGTTCGCCTGGGCGACCCCCTCCCACCCCTCCCCTCCTCCCCCTCCACCTCCACCCAGCACAACAAATAATTCAAGCCTATGGTCATGAATAGTTGAAACCCCTGTGTCGACTTCATTAGTCGTCAAGTCTGCTTTGCAGGGTGTGTATGCGCAGCCACATGTTAGAGAATTCATAAATGCAGCATCGCCGTACAACAAAGAACTCTCCCCTGTATTTTGATCTACTTTGGGGAGGTGTGCAGTCGTAACTTTGTTACTCTTGGACCCACAGTAATTCAGTTCAGTCATGTTGGCATGCCGTATATTGTACTAAAGATCCAACTCAATCCAACTGAGTTCTATTTTAATGTGTACTGTCCAGAGCCTCTCCCAGGTAGGATACAGTAAGACGACTAAAACGGGCCATAAAAAACATCTTCGTTATGAGCCAGTTGGTCCTCAAAGGTGTCGTAATGAATGTCCGCACAGTAGCTTCCTCCAACGGCTATACTCCGGTCCCGTCACATGACGTGACAGAATGGCCCCTGAGGTGCCATCACCGAGCCGATCACCCCCTCTTCCTGGTTGCGTAGCGGTCTTCATTATGGTGTGCGGACGGGCTGAGATCCAGATTCACGGCTCCACCGGGCAGGATATGGGGGGTGTGTGTGACCCCAGGGAAGCGTGGACGGAATTTCAACGAGTCAGGAATTATTCCACACCTGAATAACACTGAGCCTTCCAGACAATTAGTGCAGTATTATAGACGCTTTGGCTCTGGGTATTTTAGTCCATTTCCACACTGTATTATCTCTCTTTTCTCAACCCTCTTACTCGTTCCCTCTCTCTAGCTTTCTCTCTGTCATTTTCCTTCTTTCACCCTCTCCCTCCACTTACATCCCTCCTTTTCTCTTGCTCCGTCTCTATATTTCCTTCTCCATCTCTTCCTTCCTTCCTTCCTTCCTTCCTTCCTTCCTTCCTTCCTTCCTACTTTCCTTCCTTCCTTCATCATTCATCCCTCCCTCCCTCCCTCCCTCCCTCCCTCCCTCCCTCCCTCCCTCCCTCCCTCCCTCCCTCCCTCCATCCTTTCTACTCCACCTTCAGCCGGCCAACCTTGGGAGACATTTCCCTCCTAGTCGGTGGTTGTGTGCCCGGGGCGAGGAGACTCTGAGAGCGGTCTCCGTTCCCATGATAGCCAGACGCAGAGCAGCCGTCACGTCTAGATCAAAGAGCTGCAGGCCTTAAAGCCCACGCAGCGGTAAACCAAGCTGACGCGTGTTTGTCTCCGTGCTTCTGCACAGGCCCACACACACCTCCGGTCACGTCACTGTAACGGAATGTGATTTCTGGGTGTCAGGTACAAGGCCTCTGTCATCTCTTTGTCGTTAGAACAATGACACTGCGTTTTTATCAAGTCACCCCAGACAGCCCCGGCGGAGATAATGAATGCAAATGACATCGGCTGATCGAGTCATTAAAGTCATATCTGACTCGTGTCTATCAGTGACAACGGCTGATGGTGTCAAACACGGTCTCTGTGGTTCCCCTTCTCTCGTCATTATCACGGCCCGAGGACTCTCTACCTTACTGAGGGAGATAAGACGTGCCAGTCGGCAAACCTGCTCTGTTCGAACGTCTATTGTTGCTTTGTCGTTTTTTTCCATTGGTTTGGTTCTTGTTTGTGTGCAACCAAATTAATTGGTGAGCATGTTCTCGACCGTGTATTTTTAGTTATGTTCTCAGTGTGGATGACCCCAGATCCTGGCCTACCTTTGTGCAATTTCACATCTCAGCTCCTCACCCCCTCAAGACGCCTACATGTAGCAGCCTGTTCTGTGAGGGATGCTAGCTAATTAGCACTACAGGACACGCTAGTTCAACCTGGCTTCACTTTACTTCTGAAACTGGCAACTTGAGTTACTGGCAACCCAAGTTATTCAAGTTACTGTAGTTCCAAACCTGAAGCCCCAAGGTACCCGGGAACCTTGAAATCCTACTCTCTGCACGGCAATACAGGTCACCCTACTTTCAAACCTGGCAACCCGTCTCCCTTGCTCTCAGATTGGAGGTGTGATCCAGCTGTTGACAGCCGGGGGGTGTTGTGAGGTGGTAATGAGTGTGGAGGCAGCTGCTTCCTGCTGCCTGGCGTGAACCAGGATGGCTCCTAATCCGGGTTATTAAGGAGGAGCGGGCTGGGAAGGAGCACAATAGCATGGGATCTCTGTTGTGTCATGATACCCTGGGAGACGCTACATGGATGGAGGTTATTGTTACCTTGGAAAGTCCAAATGTTTGGTAAAACGAGTGGGTAATAATGTGTGCGTTGGCCCGCTAAACCTAACGCAACATGTTCAAATGTGTTGGCCAGGGGGTGCTCAATATTCTTGAATCACCGTTAAACAAGAGAGAGCCGTCGTAGCCCACCTAGCCGGGGTCTGTTGACCTCACCTCCTTGTTACATCACATCACCACTGCCCCTGTGCCAAAAAGAACCCCTTCTCAATCATACATAGAAAATACCAGATTATGAAATATTTATGTTCTGACCTTTTTCAGTAATGATTTCAGGATTACAATTTTCAGTGGCTTTACCTCGAGTGCAGTGAGAGAATACAGAACAGGCCCAAAGTGACGGCGTAATGGGAAAAGAATGATGTACGACGTTGTAGCGTTCGCATTCAAGCTAGTAAACATCAACATTCATCGCAAGCAGATTATTTATGTGCTTGAATCACTTTCGCTGCTGTGGAACCGTGGCGCTGACAGACTTCAGGTCCAAACCGTCCATCTCTCCCTCTCCACAGCCCACAGTCACGATTCAGATAGATTTTTTAACCCAAAAGGTGACTGGAATTCACCAGCACAGTATATATGATATTATAATAATGGTGGTTAACACCTTTACTGTGTTTTGGAAATGATATTTGGCCCTGTAAAATGTAAGATATACTGAATGTTGGCTAGTATTATATGTGGAATATAATTCCAGTATGTGGAGTAATTGCAGGAAGGCAATACAAATAGCAATTATGTAATAGGGTATCGCAGTAAATCAGATTGGATTTAAAACATCAACACCGCCGGCCCTGTTGGGGGTGTGTAACCTATGACAGGAGAGCTGGAGACAGAGCCGCACGCCAACCACTCTCTAACAAGGGGGAAGTCTTCAGAACCATTTTATGTAGATTAGCAATATGCTAATTGATGCGTGGCCTTGCTGTTTGCCAGGGAAAATTGGTCTCTTTTTGATCTGCATATTAATGCACACAGGATAGATTGAAGCTGCGACATGAAAGGTTGAATAAAGGCAGCAGGTAGGAACGTGCGTCTCTCTAATTAATCCTGCAAAGAGTTGAGCCTCGGCAGACAATAGCTGCACCTCACAGCCATAATTGGGCTCTTTATTGAGATTCCAAAGCCTCTTCAGCCCCGGTATTGAAACAGTGATTAATCTTTCCCACAGAGAAACTGTGGTGAGATATACTTGACTTGCAGTTACCTCTGACACCCCCGTCTAGGTGAGCTAAGACAGAGGCACAGAGTCATTATTTCAGGCCAGAATTATCCCCTGACGATAAATACACAAACTCGCTAAATTGTTAACAAAACTCATTTTTCAGCAAGCAACACAAACCTCGACGGACCTGCAGGGACAAGCCAAGGCTTTGTGTGTGATGGTCTGTTGATGCCTTTGCTCCAGCTAACCTCTCCTGACACCTGGAGTCAGGGACCCCCCTCTAAATGTGTAATATTCAATCTTCCTGACAGCTCTACTAATGACCGGGAGGAACCAAAACAGAGGTAATAGGTGAGCCCCCAAATTACTTTCAAATTATACCTAATAATGATTCCTTTTAGGTAATGAACTAGATTGTGTGTGTGTGTGGGGTTGCTTCTTTCAATATGTGCGGGTGTGAGCATGATTCCTTCTGTGCTAGTGTGTGTGTGTGTTAAAGAGAGAGTGAGTGGCAGAGTGTTTACGTTAGCAGAATGACAGAGCTAATGTCTGTGCTATTAAAGGTAAGTGTAGCCAGCTGCATCCAGGAGTCCTAATGAAGGACATCAGAGCGGGGGTCTGCGATCTGCTCCTCAAAACCCCCACACATCACAGCTGGGTCTTCATATTTGGCCAAAAGTTCAATGCCTTGATAAAGTCGTCGAGTGTCATTCTTGTTTTCAAAATGACCTGTCGCCCACTCTCCAATTCACAAACATTGGATCTGCTCATTTTCCCACAGAATGGTTGTTGAATAATAAATGATTTGAAATATTTGAATCAGCGGGGAGGCAGGCAGAGCTCTTAAATGAAGCGAAGGACTGGAAGGTGGTCTGTTTTAGTCAGGCACCACTGAGGCGAACGTTCTAGGCTGGTTCTACCTCAGAACACATCCATCTCCAAACATGTGTTCGCTGTTTCGGCAGCTCCTTTCGGTGAAACTAAGAAGGGATAGTTCTTGCGTTGAGTTCTGATGGATCACCTGAGTTCTGTGGAACCTCTGTGTGTGATACATTGGCACATTTGGACCTGGGTCTCAGGTTGCCACCGTGATTGGTTACTTACAGTGTACATACAAAGACCCATGGACACAGATGTACACACACACCTTGCACCAACAGACACAACATGGTTTCTACACACACACACACACACACACACACACACACAGACTCACACACTCCCTCTCTTTGTGTCCCTTTCCTTCCTTTTTTCCTCTCTCTCTTTCTCTCTCTCTTTCTCTCTCTCTCTTTCTCTCTCTCTTTCTCTCTCTCTGTCCCTCTCTCTTTCTCTCTCTCTCTCTCTCTCTTTTTCTCTCTCTCTCCCTTTTCTCTTTCTCTCGCTCACACATGTGCACCCACACATTCACACGCCCCCCCCCCCAAACACCCGCACACACACACACACACACACACAGTGTAAGCCTACAGCTGTTCCACTGTGGCTGATATTAAATGACAAGGTGACTTGATGTCCTACAGGACACCTGAGAGGTTGGGCTCTGCAGGGAAACACAGCAATCTATTCTCCTCCGCGCTGAGGGGGAGTCACTCAAGCACAGCACTCATTTCCCCCGCTCCGCTCGCAATCCCTCTCCCGCTTGCCTCGCAGTCACCACCGGTTAGTCATTCCTGCTGCATGTGTGAGCAGTTGTGTGTGTGTGTGTGTGAGAGAGACAGTTAGTCAGGCTCATTTCCATGGTAGTTGTGTGTGATGTGCTGTGAGCATTCTCTTGGATATTGATGTGCAGCACATTAAGGCAGGAGGATGAATGAGAGCTATGTGCTGTAAATATGCTATTGTCACCTTAATGCCTCAGTCAATGGCTTTGTCCAGGGTAATTCAGCTCTGCTGGTGTTTCTGTCCTCTCGCATCTGCAGCACTGCATCACGCACGCACACGCACGCACACACCTACTTACTCGCTCACACACACACACACACACACACTTGCATGCAGACATACACACACATGTACTCACATACACACATGCTCGCACACACACTCACACAGACACACAAAAGGACTGGCACACACACACACACAAGCCAGAGGGTTTCTTAGCCGTCACAGATAATCAGACCCGGTTCTGGCAGATGCTCAGTTCTGGTCGAGTTCTGGACCTGGAGCCAAACTGTTAAAAGACATTAACTCAGTAGAGAGACACACCAGTGGCTCCTCTCTCACTCTCAGCCACAGGGGTGTTCCAGCCCCGCCTCTCCCTTACTCTCTCTTTCTCTCCCTTCCTCTCCCTTCCTCTCCCTTCCTCTCTCTTCCTCTCTCTTTCTCTCTCTTCCTCTCTCTTTCTCTCCCTTCCTCTCTTCCTCTCTCTTTCTCTCTCTTCCTCTCTCTTTCTCTCCCTTCCTCTCCCTTCCTCTCCCTTCCTCTCCCTTCCTCTCTCTTTCTCTCCCTTCCTCTCCCTTCCTCTCTCTTTCTCGCCCTTCCTCTCTCTGTCCCTCTCCCTCTCTCCTCTCCTTGTCTTCCTTTCGTTCTCTCCTCTCCTTGTCTTCCTTTCGTTCTCTCTCTTCATCTCTCTGATTGTCCTTTGGTGTGTGTGTGTGTGTGTCTGCATGTACGTATGCGCCTACGTACGGATTTGTGTGATCGCATGCGTCTACGTAGGTATGGGAGTTTTATGCCATGTGTAAATGCACGTGCCTGTGTGTGTATGTGGATATGTGTGTGTCTGTGTGTGCGTGTGTGTGCAGATCTTCTCATCGAGGTCAGAGAGAGAAGGGGCAGGGTATTTGGAGCATCCGACCGGTCTCTCTGGGTCTCTCCACATGCTTGTCTCACCCCAGTGAGCAGGCTTATGTAAATGGCGTTCGGCTCTGATGTGAAATCAGCCCTGTATTAAATTGTTTTGTTCCACCTGTCAGAACTGATTAGTCAATAAGCTATCCTAACCTGAGAAGGTATTGTGTGTTTGGCATCCAAGCAGAAATATATTTTCCTGAATAGATGCTGAGGGCAGGACGTGAGCGTCTATTGTTTTTCCGTTTTGGTGTGTGTGACCGGGCCATCCCATGTTGCTCAAAGTATTAGGTTTGTCCAGTGTTTGAAGGCGATTCATGCATGTGTGGATGCACACAGACACACACATACACATCACTGCCTGGGTGTTCATAGACCCCGTGTTCCCCAGTCCTACTAGACAGGGTGAGGGGAGTACTTTATCTGTGATTCAAGTCTGTCCGGCACTCATCTCCACGGCAACCCAGCTTGTTTACATTTTGAGCATCCGAGTTTCCAAAGTTTCAGTTGGTGCAAGGCAATGTGTCCCTATATGACCTAAATGTGTCTGGGTCATTCTAATTTGTGTTGCATAGCTGAAACAATGGGAGAAAGCTGGGGAAAGAGAAGATGGCAAAAAAGAAGGGGAGAGGGAGAGGAAGGGAGAGAGAGAGAGAGAGAGAGAGAGAGAGAGAGAGAGAGAGAGAGAGAGAGAGTGAGAGAGAGAGATGGAGAGAGAGCAGGGGGGTAGAATGGAGGGACTATGGAGAGGAGGGAGGAGGGCTCGCAACATAAAGCATGTCTTTGAAAAGAGCAGACAAAGAGAAAAGGTCTCGGCTAAATACCTGAAAGAATGTTAAGAGGAAAGAAGAGCGCAGCCAGAGGGAGATAAGGCAGTTAGCCGCACACTGAGCTAGCTCCTGTGTCTTTGTATCAGGTTACTTCTGCTGTGTGTGTGTAGGGGGGAGGGTTATGTGTGTGTGTATGAGAAAGAGAGAACCATTAAATGATGTGTGTGTGTGACAATGTCTGTGTGTGTGAGTGTGTGTGTGTGTGTGTGTGTGTGTGAGTGGGTGTGGGTAGGTAGGTCGATAGTGACCCCACCAGCATTCCAGAGTGTTCTGTCTCTGTGTGTTCATGGTCCAGTGAGGTTGCTGACAGAGCTGGGCCGGAGACGGCGCCTTCCCTGCTCGGCCAGACACAGACCTGAACACTGTGGAGACCACTGCAGCTAGCACAGACCTGAACACTGTGGAGACCACTGCAGCTAGCACAGACCTGAACACTGTGGAGACCACTGCAGCTAGCACAGACCTGAACACTGTGGAGACCACTGCAGCTAGCACAGACCTGAACATTGGAGACATATGGTATATGCGTGTGTGTGTGTGGGGTTGGGTGAGTTGAGGAAACATACTCCTCTAGGCAAAGATTAGAGATTTATTCAATAACGTCTCAGTCTCTGAGGTCAGCCACCCGGAAGTAGGGATTGCCGGCTGATTGCCTGCAGTGATTCTGTTTATTCCAAACATCCTGGTGTCCTTCTGGAAGCTTCCAGGCCAGGACAAGGCTCTGTGTCTGAAAACCTCAGACACCTCAGAACCTGAGAACAGATCTTCGTAACCCTTAAGGATGTGTGGTTACCCTTAGTAACACTTGGTAACACTTAATAACCATTGGAAATACTTACCAGCCCTTAGTAATTCTTGTAAACCCTTGTAACTTGTAACTAACATATGTCAAATATGGTTTATAAGTGACTATGGGTTTATATTTCATAAGGAAATACTACATGCAAAAAGAAAAGATACAACCTTAATCCCCCTATATGTTAGGAAACACAAAATCAGCATATAAACTAAATTAACTCACAGTTGGAAATCGAAATACATCATTTGACCTTTAAACCTAAGCGTCTCTGTGTTTCACCCGGTTATCAGTTCTTCAGCATCAGCAGTCATGAGCCTTTGTAGAATCGGAATTCATTTTTCTTGAAGACCATATGACATTCATCTCAATGCAGCTCTCTCTACCGTATCCGCATGTGTCCGACTTGAATGCGTCTGGTACTGAATCAGAGAAAACAAGCACATTCGGCCCTCCGCCAGGCACAACCACGGTGCGACCCTGTTTATCCTCCAGTGTTTTACCGCGGTCGGTGTTACCTTCTCAACACATCTGTTAGGTTAGTACCCGCGAGAGAGGCGAACGTAATATCATAACACAACTAATACCTTGTCTGTTACCGATTCTACTTTTGTGACACTTCAATTAGGCTAAGGTATCGGTTATGAAGTCGAGGTCTGTCAACAATTAGCCTCTTTCCCCACAGAACTGCCCAGGCTCCGCATTAATAGTGTCATTGACCTTGCAGCCCCGGGGAGGTCAGTGTGTCCATCCTGGTGAAGCTCTAATAACTCCATGTTCCGACTACAAAGGCCTGTCCCGCTAAATGGTGATGGATGGCGTCTTTCGCCGTTTGCGGTGTGCGTTGCATCAGATGATGCGGCGGGCCTCGAACATGATACGCAGCTGATTAAATCAATACTCGGGAGGAAATGTGCGGAGGGCTCCATTTCAATCCAATAGCGTGAGAGACGATGTGTGTGTGCGCGCGCGTCTACCCTTGAAGAGCATTTGCACGGTGCGTCAGATAAGGAGCAAGGACGTTCTGTTTGTTTTGCAATATTCTTTTGAAATGAGCTCATCAGCAGCTTCTGAACAGGGCTGTTTGCCATAATCGGAGTATCAGGAAGACACGGAGCTCTTCTCTCCCAGCTCTGCAGACCACATGATATGGCAGTCATTAAGCTGCTCCCCGCATCTAAATCACTGGGGTCTGACAGGGACAGGGAGACAGACGAGGGAGAGAAGGGGAGAGAAATCTATTCTCTTTCTCCTTTATTTATTTTGCTCACAGGGGCTGAACCTCTGTCGGAGACAGTATTAGAATGAGAGCAGAGGCGAACTGTTCTTGCGTCTCCCTGCGTGGAACAAGACAGGCGCGCAAATACATAGGCACACGCAAACGCACGGATCGACAAACACACCCATCACAAATACACACACAAACACACGTGCACGAATACATACACCAACACATTGACAGTACACATATCAACACAAACTCAAAAGCATCTGGACATGGTCTGGCACACATACAGTACACACATGCACAGACACACACACTTTTTCAATCTCCTCTTTTCTCTCGGCCTGTCATTTTTTGTATGCGCCCCCCCCCTCCCCCCCAACCCCCCTTCCCCCTCGCAGCAGTGACCCGTGGCAGCCCCCCAGTCTAATGGCCTCCCCAGTTTGACACTCATTAAAGGTGGTCAATTAACCACAGGCTCTGTAGTCCCTCTCATTAGGACGCGCTGTTAGGGCCTGCTTCAGTCTGGCTGGACACACACACACACGCACGCACACACCTGCACACACCAATCTCACACAGAGCTGGGCTGGGAGCCTGTCTGCGAGTCAATTTCATGTAGACTGGAAGTGTTTCGGTGTGTGACCCCAACCCTGACTGGTGCAGGCGCAAATGTTCCAGTGCCTTCCGTTCCTTTCCGGAATATCTGAGATCTGTCGGAATGGGAGAAGAGAGCAGTGAACGTGTGATCAGAGATCATGAAAGATGAGAAGCAGAAGCCATCTGCATTCTGCTGAGCCTTGGGTCGCTCCAGGGTACACATCCAGCCTTGGAGTCCTTCTGCTTCCATACATCTGTGGGAGTGTGTGTGCGAGTGTGTGGAAATGTGTGTCTGGGTCTGGAACTGAGTGTTGTGTGTCTGGGAGTGTGTTTATGTGTGTGTGAATAAGTCTGTGTGTGCAGTTTTTCTAGGTATGTTCCGACTGTGTGTGTGTCTGGACGAGTGTGTGTGCATGTCTGGAAGTTTGTGTGTGTGTGAAATTGTGAGTGTGTGTGTGGAAGTGTGTGTGGAAGTGTGAGTGAGTGTGTGTGTGGAGGAGTGAGTGAGTGTGTGTGTGTGTTAGTGTGTGTGCAGTGTCTCCAGGTCTGTTCGTCCCGGGAGTCAGCAGGCTGTGAAGGTCAAGCCCGATCCTACGCCAGACAAGCCAGATTGGCATGGAAACGGAATCCGCTGTCTCCGTGCCAAACATTCAGACTGCTGCCCGGCCCTCAGCGATCAGTCCTCATCACATCCAACCCTGCCATATCAGCCCCGGCAGCACCCCTCCCCACTCTGAATACCAACCAGGGAGGAGCAAGCTAGGGGGCGGGGGGGGGGAGCGGGCTGGGGGGGGGGGAGCGGGCTGGGGGGGGGAGCAGGCTGGGGGGGGGGCTGTCTCTGCACCGTCATCGTGTCAGGAAGGCCCGCGCGTGACTCCGTTGCATCGAGCCAGCTGGCGTGGAAAGAAACAGCTGGTTAAAGTGGAGGTTTTTGCTGCTAATTGTGTTTGTGTGGCGGTTGAGTTTTGCTTTGAGCCACTTGGGCTCGTCAGCAAGCCACGAGGAGAGGGGAGGCGTCGGACTCACATGTTCTGTCTCCATGACAAAACAGGCTGTGCCCGGCACGCGTGCTGTCGATGTCGATGCTCGCATATCCATTTACAGATGTATCGGTGCGCGTGTGTGCGTTTGTGAGTTGTGCGGGCGTGTGTGTGCGTTTGTGAGTTGTGCGGGCGTGTGTGCGTTTGTGAGTTGTGCGGGCGTGTGTGTGCGGTTGTGAGTTGTTGCGAGCATGCGCTGTGCGATGCGAATGAGATCAGTGAGGCATGAGATGAGGATGTGCCTGTGTTGAGGAAGTCCTTGCACTTCATACGTGTGTGTGTGCATGTGTCTATGTGTGTGGCTTGTGTGTGCTTGTGTGTGTGCACAAGGCTGTAAAGACTCCCTGCCCTTCATGAATATTTAGATACCCCCCCGTGTTCCTCTTCTGTCGAAGTGATATCAGCCGGCATGTGAGAAAATGAGTTACCGCGGCAACATTTTTACCCCAAAGCAGTGTCCCGTGCCGCAAAGCACAGCACAGTAGCATTTTGTGTGCAGTTCACACAAATCCACAGACCACCGAATCCTGATTCTGAACAGCAGAGTGATCTTCCAGCCATGTGTGTCTCGGTTTAAAAGGACAAGGCAGCACTCAGGTCACATGGTAAGATCCCTGACCTCTGTTCCAACCCATCCTGTCACCCTCTTTATGGTCGGAACACGTGCACACACACACACACACACACGCTCACACACACACACGTATCGGGCAGGTGAGTGGCCAGAGGAGCAGAGGTTAGTGTTTGTGGAGTGTGAGGGTGGATGTGTGGGCTGCAGCCTGGCCTGTCAGGAGAAGACTGGAGAGGATGAAGAGAACTCTCCCTGTCATACATCCAACAGGAGTTAGTCAGAGGATGAAGAGAACTCTCCCTGTCATACATCCAACAGGAGTTAGTCAGAGGATGAAGAGAACTCTCCCTGTCATACATCCAACAGGAGTTAGTCAGAGGATGAAGAGAACTCTCCCTGTCATACATCCAACAGGAGTTAGTCAGAGGATGAAGAGAACTCTCCCTGTCATACATCCAACAGGAGTTAGTCAGAGGATGAAGAGAACTCTCCCTGTCATACATCCAACAGGAGTTAGTCAGAGGATGAAGAGAACTCTCCCTGTCATACATCCAACAGGAGTTAGTCAGAGGATGAAGAGAACTCTCCCTGTCATACATCCAACAGGAGTTAGTCAGAGGATGAAGAGAACTCTCCCTGTCATACATCCAACAGGAGTTAGTCAGAGGATGAAGAGAACTCTCCCTGTCATACATCCAACAGGAGTTAGTCAGAGGATGAAGAGAACTCTCCCTGTCATACATCCAACAGGAGTTAGTCAGAGGATGAAGAGAACTCTCCCTGTCATACATCCAACAGGAGTTAGTCAGAGGATGAAGAGAACTCTCCCTGTCATACATCCAACAGGAGTTAGTCAGAGGATGAAGAGAACTCTCCCTGTCATACATCCAACAGGAGTTAGTCAGAGGATGAAGAGAACTCTCCCTGTCATACATCCAACAGGAGTTAGTCAGAGGATGAAGAGAACTCTCCCTGTCATACATCCAACAGGAGTTAGTCAGAGGATGAAGAGAACTCTCCCTGTCATACATCCAACAGGAGTTAGTCAGAGGATGAAGAGAACTCTCCCTGTCATACATCCAACAGGAGTTAGTCAGAGGATGAAGAGAACTCTCCCTGTCATACATCCAACAGGAGTTAGTCAGAGGATGAAGAGAACTCTCCCTGTCATACATCCAACAGGAGTTAGTCAGAGGATGAAGAGAACTCTCCCTGTCATACATCCAACAGGAGTTAGTCAGAGGATGAAGAGAACTCTCCCTGTCATACATCCAACAGGAGTTAGTCAGAGGATGAAGAGAACTCTCCCTGTCATACATCCAACAGGAGTTAGTCAGAGGATGAAGAGAACTCTCCCTGTCATACATCCAACAGGAGTTAGTCAGAGGGTGAAGAGAACTCTCCCTGTCATACATCCAACAGGAGTTAGTCAGAGGATGAAGAGAACTCTCCCTGTCATACATCCAACAGGAGTTAGTCAGAGGATGAAGAGAACTCTCCCTGTCATACATCCAACAGGAGTTAGTCAGAGGATGAAGAGAACTCTCCCTGCCATACATCCAACAGGAGTTAGTCAGAGGATGAAGAGAACTCTCCCTGCCATACATCCAACAGGAGTTAGTCAGAGGATGAAGAGAACTCTCCCTGCCATACATCCAACAGGAGTTAGTCAGAGGATGAAGAGAACTCTCCCTGTCATACATCCAACAGGAGTTAGTCAGAGGATGAAGAGAACTCTCCCTGTCATACATCCAACAGGAGTTAGTCAGAGGATGAAGAGAACTCTCCCTGTCATACATCCAACAGGAGTTAGTCAGAGGATGAAGAGAACTCTCCCTGTCATACATCCAACAGGAGTTATCGCAGCTGAACAAAGTTGTTGTTGTCTGGGTTTGCGTTTGAAGAAGCAATCTCGGCTTTCCAACCTAGCCTGCCAACCACCCAGTATGTGTTTGTTCTGCACCCTTTGTTGAGAATCTTTTCCACTTTCCACTTTGACTGCACCAAGAATACAGCAGTTGACCAGTGGATTGAGTCCTGCTTTGTACGTATAGGGTGTTTCCTGTCTGAAAACCTCCAGTCAAATGTCTATATCATCAAGTTCAAATCTTAATTATGAATAACAGTCAAAATACAGTCAAACGATAAGATAGTGTTTACTGTGAGATAGCAATACCAAAAATATGATAATGAATCCATTATCCTGCCAGTCTAAATTGCATAACGATTGGGAGTTAGCATTCAGAGTGGAAGACAGAGAGCAGCGAAATCACTATCATTAGCCTGAACCTGTGTGTGTGGGGTGTGTTCTCTCACTGCAGAGCGCCGTGAGTGAAGAGAGAGCTGAACGGGAGAGAGATAGAGATGGACAGAGAGAGAGACAGAGAGAGAGAGAGAAGGAGAGAGGGAGAGAGAAAGAGAGAGAGAGAGACAGAGAGAGAGAGAGAGGGGAGACCTAGGCTTCAAGGCACAATACTGTAATTGGAAAATTGTGCAAATGCGTTTGGAGTCGTGTTTTATAAATGGACAGCAGCAGAGATAATGCCAAAGATCCCAGGCATGGCCTAATTGAGAGCAGGGAGACGGAGGAGCAGAGCAGAGCACAGCCGTGTTGATGACGATGGCGAGAGGAGGGGGAAGTGTGGGTTTTAAATTGGTTGAAGGAAATGGGGATGGAAATGGAGCGTTTTCAAAGGCGAGGAAAGGAGGGTGGGAGGGTGGGAGGGGGGCGGGAGGGCGGGAGGCAGGGAGGGAGCGATTTCTCTTTTTAAAAAGAAGGAGGAAGGGAGGGAATAATTCCCACTTTCTTCCCCGATCGCCACACCTGCGACCCAGCAGCCAGGGGCCCCGGAGTCCCCAGCTCCCCCCAGACCCCTCCCCTGCACCCTCTGTGTGTGTGTGTGTGTGTGTGTGGGTGTGTGTGTGTGTGTAATGGGCTCACACTCTGTATATGATTGATGATGCTCAGTCAGACCTGGATCCCAGCCACTGCACGGGCCTGATCGGGCATGTTCTGGTCATAATAATGCCATCAATATGTGGCTGACTCGTGTATGTGTGAGAGAGTGTGTGTGAGTGTGTGGGTGGGTATGTGTGTGTGTGTGAGTGTGAAATGAAAGGCTGAAAAAAAGCAAAAAGCCACAAGCAGAATCTCTATTTCATGTCTATTCCCTGGGATCAAAGAAACAGACATTCAGATGTGGTTTCAACACTGATTGTAACTGATCAAGATGAAATAGTCTCCACATAAAATATTTTTTGGGCTGTCCCTCCAATCGTATCTTGTTCCATATAATTTATCTCGCTTCCTTTTTTCCCCCTTTTCCAAGCTTTTCAGCCTTTTCAAAAGCTTCACTCAAAACACAACGTTGACCAAATACCGGTTGATATTTGATGAAAGACATTAGAGTGTCTGCATTATTAATGAGGGCTGAGTGATGCATTAACTCATAAAAAATAGATATCTGCATTACATGACAGAGAACACGTCCCCTGACGCGTCCTATTGATCCGTGGCTGAATTACGAGCCTTTCTATCCCCCCGGATCCATACGGAAGAGGAACCACACTTAATCGCTTAAGAGCTATCGACGACAACGCCCACTCAACTACACATGGGCCTGCTGGAGAGCCGGTCTTACAGTCGTTCCTGCTGCTTCAACGGCTCAAGGTTGGAGGTAGAAGGAGAAAGGAACACACACACACACACAGTGTCAGTAGTACTCATATATGCAGACGTAGCCTATCAGAGGATAGCATGAAATACCCACTAACAGAGTGAGGTTTCATGCTGAATTGCTTTATCCCTGAGTGGATGGAAAATTGAATTGAGAGCGTGTTCTAATATGATGGAGAGTTACCTGATGGTGAGCTCCTGGTCATTAGGAGATGGCAGATTGAAAACATCTCCCACTGCATTTGGACTGCAGTGCAAGCTGTAAGAGTATTTTCTGATGCTGACACTTGGCTGTAAAACAATAAGCTGTGAGGCCCCCATGACACGCAAACACACACACACACACACACACAAAGACACAGCGTGTGCAGTTTGGTGGGGGGAAGGTTTTAATAAACCCACAGTAGCGTGGTTCTATGGAGGTATCTCGGGACCCTGCCAGGAAACAGATGCACGTACCTGCCCTGAGGCTGGGAGAGAGAGAGGAGAGGAGAGAGGAGAGAGAGAGAGAGAGAGAGAGAGAGAGAGAGAGAGAGAGAGAGAGAGAGAGGGGAGAGAGAGAGAGATGAGAGAGAGACAGAGAGAGAGAGAGAGAGAGAGAGGAGAGAGAGAGAGAGAGAGAGAGAGAGAGAGAGAGGGAGAGAGAGAGAGAGAGAGGGAGAGGAGAGAGAGAGAGGAGAGGGAGAGAGAGAGAGAGAGAGAGAGAGAGAGAGAGAGAGAGAGAGAGAGAGAAGAGAGGGGGAGCAGTGAACAGAGAAGTTTTTAGAGTGAGAGAATGAAAGTGGAGCCATGGGCATTCTCTTTTTCCCTCTCCCTCTCTCCCTCTCCTCTCTCTGTCTCTCTCTCTCTCACTCCAGCTCTCTGCCCACTGTCTCTCCCCCTCACATCAACAGCACGAAAGGCCGGCCATAAACACTGACGTGTTTGTCAGTGAAAATGCCCAATCACTCTAATAACATTTCATGCCATCTCTGCTTTCACCCGCCTCTTGGAATAGATCCCTCTGTCGAGTAAACTGGAGACTGTAATTTCAGACAAACGCAATGGAAACGCGGGGTGCAACCAATCAGATTTAATCATGTATGAAGAAATGTAATTTCGGAGGACACGAGGGCAGAGAAGGTTGATACGGATATTAGTTACTCTGCAAAAAGGCGTGTCCATCCTCCAAAATATGAATATATGAAGTGTGTGTGTGTGACTCCAATCTGACTAATGGATCAGAACAGGCCCATCTGTGCAGTTCCGACCGAAGTTGGGGTGGGAGAGATGGGGTGAGGAAGGAAGGTGGGGTGCTGGGGTGGTCAGTGAAGGGTTGGCTGAGACTACCTCCTGAAGAGGAAAGGGTTAAAGTCGAAGGCATCGTGTTTGGACTACTTCTAAAGTGTAGACGGTATCTCTCATCTGTGTCATGTATTTTCACTACTTTTTCACCCACCCCCCCCCTCATCTACCCATCAGACAAAAACATTCTCACAACATTTCCATGGGAAAAATTTTATTTATCATTATGCGGTTTCCAAACTTCTGGAACATTACTTCCGTTTGTAGCTGGTGCCGACAAGTTTACGCTGAGAAGCGGCAAAGTGAATGGCAATCAAAATAAACAGTTATGAATCAAACACCGGGGAACAAATTCAACAGGTTAGCTTACATGCACATTGAACATAATACTGTGGCATGAACAAGAGCAGGAAGAAAAACAAGAATCAGAGCGGGATGGGCAAAAAATGGCTTCCTATGACCTTCCTCAAGGACAGAGGAGAACATATTCTATAGAGAGAGAGAAAAGAGAGAGAGCAATTCTCAAAAATGAGCCCAGGAGATAATGAGCGGCGTAAACCTTTCTCATTGTCTTCTCTCTGTGTGTCTCTCTCTCGCTCTCTATCTCGCTCTCTATCTCTCTCTCTGTCTAGCCTGATGCAGTTATTAAAAACGGCAAGGGAGATTCCTC
>NW_025813752.1:58860-148466 GCF_021917145.1 Hypomesus transpacificus | reverse complement strand
GACAGATAAGCAGACAGACAGACAGACAGACAGACATGTACATGTGTGTCTAGGTCTCCGTTTGGAACGCATCCCAGCATATTTTTTCCAGTTGCCTCCGTATTCAAAGCGAAAGCTTAATCGATAATTCACGGATACGTGTGTATAGCGCTGCGTAGACATTCAAACAGGTGTTAACACAACCCAGCTACAGCCCTGGCAGGAAAACCAGCAAAAACGCGAAACAGAACAAAGAGAGCGAGAGACTGGCGGTGGAGAGACTGGTGTTGGAGAGACAGTCGATCAGTCTGGAAAGGGAATAAGCCTCCGTTTTGACAGCACGGCATTGCTCGGAAACAGTGAGAAGACAAAGTAAAAGACGGCACGCAGCAAAGTTCAAAACTCGTCCATTGTTCGTCTGTCAAAATGAGAGACAAACACATAGTGGAGAGGGAGGGAAAGCACTAAACCAATATTTATCTTGTGTCCCCTATCCTCCCGGCTCCCTCTTTTTTAATATAATCCCGCTATTGTGTCTGGCAGAGGAAGATGGATGTCGGAGGGAGTCCGCTAGGTGATATCTGTCTGCTCGGAGCATGGCGCCGTCACTCACGCATTTCCCTTGTCCACTATCTGAAGCAGCGGCAATATTTCAAGGCCCAACAAACAGGACGGATTCTGTGGCATTTCAATTGTGGAGTTTCTGCATTGTTCAGTGGAATCCTTCCCTGGGAAACTTAAACAGCTGACGAGATGTCACCTCCTGAACCCTTCGCGATGTGCACATGCACACCCTCACATTCACAGGCAATTCACACGCACATAGGAGGGCACAAATCCACCAACAAACGTCCATATCTGCCCACATACACAAGCACACAGAATCACACATAACACACACACACACAAACTCAAATCACGCCTCCTAGCACATGGTTTTGCCTCAACAGGCCCAGAGTAGCTTTTTACTTAGACTCTGTTATTAATTTTTTACAGGAAGGCACCATACCAGTGATCCTGGGCACCCATCATGTCAGTTACTGTCATATCATACGGTTTACAGCAGCTTCCCCTGGCAGCTATGTGGTTGTTAAAATATTACATTTAATCTTTTGGAGATTCAATAGAGAAAGTGATGTCTTTTCATCTTTACCGACTGTTTAATTGCAGCTCTTGTGTTAAAGGTGTGTGTGTGTGTGTTCGTGTCTGTAACAGTTTTTCCCCTTGTGGGCTATACCTGTCTTCATATGATAGGCATGTCCATACCTGGCCAACCGCACACATGCCAAGGCTGGTCATGTGGTTCCTCAGGGGAACACGCACGACCTGAGGCGCAATCTTACGTGTTCAGAGATGTATACACACGGGCACAGACACACACACACACACACACTTCTTAATTTGAAAAAAAAATAAGTCGGGATGGTAATAGGTTTACCACTGTTCTCCAACAGAGGTGCATATTGATAAAGAGCACAGGGTGTGTGGTGCGTGTGCGTGAGAGAGAGGGAGAGGGAGAGGGGAAAGAGAGAGGGGGAGAGAGAGAGAGAGAGAGAGAGAGAGAGAGAGAGTGGGAGAGTCCTAGAAAGACTTCTCAGCCTTGTGCTGAATATTTTTCCAGTTAATTCCCTACGACCTTCTATCAACAGTCTTTATGGGTGACAGGCTAATCACCAGTTATTAAGGAATGGAGGCGAATGGTAAAAATAATCTGTGGAACACTCTGTTCCTGCAGTTTAAGAACGAAAGCTGATTGATTGCCAATTTGGAGGATTCAACACGTCAAATATTGTGTAAAGAAGTAGTGACAAAGACAAAGAGACGGATGTTGTCAATTTAATATACATGGTGGGTTCACAGGTTAACGTCTCCTTAAACAGTCGTTCAGTGTGCGAGTGTTTCCCTCTACGCTCCGCAGTAGCTGGTCTGTTGTTGATCTGATCTGACGCTTCAAAGTCAACAGATTCAGGACTCTGGAAAACAACCTTCACTGATCGCAAAGCTGATAATTCAGCCTCAAATGGTCGCAGGTGCCATGAAATCAATGACAGATTTCCATCATGAGCAAACGTACAAGACATTGTAATCCTTGCCACGTAACGCCATCTCTCGCTCTGATATTTATGTGTGTCCTCGAGCGCATTCATTATCATAAAGTGTGTTTAATATTGCTCAGGTGTAGGAGAGGGCAGTGCCACTAGACATGATTGAGAGCGCTCTAAATTTAGTGTCTCTCTCTCCTCCTTGTTCTCTCTCTCTCTTTCCATCTGCCCCCTCTGCAAAACCTCCAATGTACTTCAACTGTATTGAAGCTACACACATGCATACACAGACACTCACACTACACTGAAGTGGGGGACAAAAAGGCGAAGGAGAGGAGCGGGGGTTCTGGGAGTAATGGGAAGGAGGAGGAGAGAGAGAGATGAGAGAGATGAGAGAGAGAGAGAGAGAGAGAGAGAGAGAGAGAGAGAGAGAGAGAGAGAGAGAAAAGAGTCAAAAGAGTCAAAAGAGTCAAAAGAGTAAAAAGAGTAAAAAGAGAAAAGGGATAGGAAGCAGGAGATGGAAAAAATGAAGAAAAGCGAGCGAGGAAAAAAGGGGACTGAACAGAGACAGAAATGGGTAGGAAGTTGGGAGATAGAAAGAGCGAAGGAGAAAAGCACGCGAGAGAGAGAGAGAGAGAGAGAGAGAGAGAGAGAGAGAGAGAGAGAGAGAGAGAGAGAGAGCGAGAGAGAGAGCGAGAGAGAAGAGAGAGAAGAAAGAGGGAGGATGTGTGGAACATTGAGGACACACAGCCAGGGAGGCCCGCAGAGCTTCAGTCTCGTCCCTCCAGCTGAGAGCCTTTGATTCTCTTGATTGTCTCCAATATTGAGACACACAATAAACACAACGCTGGGGCCGCCATTTGCAATTCTAATCAGCCCCCTCTCCACCAGTCTGGACGGCCTAGCAGCAGCCCAAGGGGATATCACTCATCTGACAGCAAAATAATGACACACAATCATCGCCATGGATACGTTGCCGTCGCGTCCCGTGAGGAGGGTGAGGGTGTGAGTGTGGGTTGGGGAGGGAGGTTGGAGAGGGAGGGAGGGGGGGGGGGAGGGAGGGAGGCAGGGGGGGTAGCTGGCTGGTTGGAGAGGATATTAATACATGCGAGCGCTCGGAGGACTAAATGAATTAGGCAGGAGATTAGCTGGATACCAGGTTAATGAATGTGCAGGCTTCTCCTGGAGAATTCCCTCCAAAACTGGCTCTAGGTCTATGGCAACCCTTATGAAGCTGGGTAGCCATGCATTGGGTTTAGTCTAACTAGCTTTCATGTATATTGGTCCCTTTAACAGGGTGTTGAATCAGACGCTTCTGCCATTCAGCATTTCCCTCTTTCCGATTCCCTTTTGTCTGCTAAGCTGAATCCAAGTATCCGGCAGGCTAAAATGGGCCAAGCTAAGCTAGTACAAGGCAGCCACAAGGCTAACTTGCTTGCAGGTCTACACCTGCTACTGAAGGCATGTCTCAACACAACATCCATACCTGCTCTACTTCCTTACCCTCATAACTACAACTGACAGGGAACATAAACTCCTCTTAAGTACATCTTGATAAGATAAAAGTCAAAAAGAGAACAAACGGCATTGTTAAACCGCGTTCAAGAATACCCAAGGTTAGTGAGAATGCTGCGTAAAACTGTCCTCGGCTTGATAGGATAGTGATATCTCTACCACGGTATCGGACAAACTCATTTGCCACCACCGAAACATGTGACGAGCTGTTCCCATGTGCCTCTGTGAAGCTATGAAACCATTTCATTTCTACAGATCGCTAACAAGATCATCTACGGTCAGGAATAACAGAAAACATCTCTGACGTTTTAAGCTGCGGCCAGCACTAAAGCTTAAAATACGTTGAGGGCACAGGAGCACATAGGAAATAATTAGACAAGGCCATCTGTCTGTACTTCTTATGTACTTCTCATTATGACATCATCACATGTTGATGAGATCCGACGAAATAAATGGGGGCCAAGCTGAAATGTCACACAGGCTACACCGGCTTCCAAAGACTCGCTCGAACAAATCATGGGAGAGATGAGAAACCAAATCGAATTCATTTGGTTTGAGAAAATAGCACAGGCCTCTTATGAAACTGTCCGTTTGACTTGCAAATTAATTTCGATGATTTATGCCTGCTAGGCTGCTTGTGCATGTCTCTTTCCAGTATGAGCACACACACACGCACACGATGACACATGCACACACAACCACACACACGCAAACCACATGACACTCACGCTGGGGTACCTACTGAGGCAGTAATGTGGGGCCAGGTCAGTGAGTGTGTGTGTGTGTGTGTGTGTGATGGCCTGTCAGAGCAAGAGATGTCTCTATCAGGCGTGTGTGTTGCAGGGCAGGGGGGTGACTTAGCTAGCAGGGGGAGGGGCCTCTATAGGCATGAAACATATAGAAGTGTGCTACGAAGACAAGCTGTGAACATGTATGCTTTGTGTATGTAACAGGAAAGCCTTTTGTGTGTCATACAATAACTATCGATGTTGAAGGACTTAATGTGCATCCGTGGTTAAAAGATAATAAGCATGTAATGGTTAGTGCTGTGCTATTATAGAGGGAAACTAATTGTTGACAAAAGTGAAAATGCATTTAAAAAGAGTAACTCATTGGAATGATAAGACAATGCCAATTTGTGCCACAAGCTAACATGTTAGCGCAGGGCTCTATTTACAGAGCATACTAATAGGAGAGAATGTGCGTGACTGCTCACAGTGCATAGCATGTGATGCAAAAACATTCCCTAGCTGGTGGGTGTGTGTGTGTGTGTGTGTGTGTGTGTGTGTGCGTGTGTGTGTGTGTGTGTGTGTGTGTGTGTGTGTGCGTGTGTGTGTGTGTGTGTGAGTGTATGTGCTGGTAGCTGCTCTCGTGGAACCCCTTAGCATTTCAGCGTGAGCCTTTTTCTGGGAACCAAAGAAATCTGCGATTCACAACTCGGTCCCCCCCTTCCCCTGTCCTTAGCCTTTGACTCTGGACCGTGTAGCAACAATACAGGGGGTTTTCAGCCCTGCGTCCTGTAGTCTGGCTGCTCTGGGCCGGATAAGACCGCCTGATGGATAGGTTTAATCAGGAAGCCACAGGGATCAGAAGACCAGAAGACAGATCAATCAAAGCCTGGGGTTTATAAAAGAAGGGACGTTTTTATCAGCCTCGCGACCGTCTATCCCCGGCCTCGCCCACAACCCCGGCTGTTAGGAGACGGAGAAATACGCATTATGGGATTCATGCTCGGCTGGGCTACGCCGTCTTTATTCTCCAACTGCTGTGCTTTTAAAGTGCTGTGTTTTTAACGTGCCCCGTTGGCAGTGTGGAGGTGAATTTTCATTCGATGGATACCCGTTCAGTTCCGCGTTCTCTGTGTCGGCATATTCGAGGGGAATCCTATCCGAGGTGGCTATCTCTGTTTGGCAAACGTCTCCCCTCCCCGGCCCCGCTAATGAGCCAACAGAGAGTGTTCCCTGCTCGTCTCCACGGTGACAGAGACTAATCACTTCCGCTCGCCACGACCCTCGTAGGAGAGGGCCAGCGTTACACGAGGCAGGATGTCTATAGCAGTGTATTGGACAGCAAATTGACTGTCCTAATCTAGTAGACAGACCCTCGTTAGAACTATTAACAGAGAGAGGAGGGGGGGGGAGAGAGAGGGGGGGGAGAGGCTGGGGAGGGGATAGCACAGAGGGAAGCTGTTTAGCCTGGGATACTCTGCCTCTGGAAAGCGCTGTCAAGAAACGACCAATAAAACCCTGTCGAGGCGTGAGACTGAAGACAGCGTTTGATATGGTTAATGGGCTTGTTGGAGATAACCTCCTTCTTCCCGTGGGTTCTGTAAAAAATACAAAACTCTCGCGCCCGTGGCCTCGTAAAGATGTTCCCATGTGTTGTCTGAGAACGTTGTCAGAGTGTGGGGTGTCTCTGCTAGGACAGCGATCGAATCATTATTCCCACCATCTGTAACACACACTCGGGCTTAATCTTCACAAGCCCACCACAGCTGACTCCTCAGCCACAACCGTCCCCACCTTTCCCCCCAGAGCGCGTGTGTGTTTGCGTGTGTCTGTGTATGTGTGTGTGTGTGTGTGAGCAGCTGTGCTCTTGTCATGCCGTGCGCTTCGGGGTCGAGGCTTGTTATTCCAACCCTCTTGACCAGTCCACATGGAGGGAGCGTGCTCCTCCAAGCAGAACCCACCCAACCCCGACAAAACGATGGCAGCCTTTCGACACACGGCCGAGCGGCACACATACCAGACCCTCCTCAGCCCCCGTTCATCCCCAGAACCGCCCTCCAGCCAGACCCCCCGCCGCCGCCCCCCCCCCCGCGCCTTCAAAGGCTCGTCACAGAATGCACATCTAACGCAGAGGGAAGGCTGGCAAAAGCCACAGCCAACCGACGGCTTTGAAACAACCTGCACAGAACCTCCGACAGGAGAGGCCACTTCCCCTCCGTCGCCTGCGATTCTGTTTCTGTGGAATGGAAGTGGGGGAGGTGTGTGGGGGTGATATGGTAGCTGTATCTAACGTGGCTTTGATGATTAGGCCACTCCAGCCACCTCCAGGACCACGACTGAAGATGAGACGTTCCCATCCAGCGACTGCAACCCTCCTCCCCCCCACCGCCCCCCTTGACGTGAAACACATTCCTGCATTCATGTTTATTTCAGATACGAGGGGTGGACTCCAGCATATTTAACATGCTACAGTTTGACATGCCTGCTTCCCTGAAATGCATGAGACACGCTACAATCAGAGCTGTATAAATAAAACAACGGCTGGAAAAACAAAAAGACTTCGCAAAGGGGAGCTGAGTGTATGTGTGTGTGTGTGTGGTTTTTGTGTGTGCATGCGTGTGTGGTTTGTGTGTGTGTGTGTGTGTGAGTGTGTTTGTGTGTGTGTGTGTGTGTGTGCGTGTCAACAGAGAGGCTTTTATCTCGGCGAGCAGAGATGGAGAAGCAGACGTATGTGCTGGGGTTTGAGCCTGTCACATTTCACAGAAGCAGAGACCAAGACAGAAACCTGGAGAATACCCTACCTCCAATCACATCTAAATCTAAAATAACAACTCGGAATAAAGTTTGAAGGGAGAAAAAACCCATCTAAACTTTGCAGTGGGAAAAACAATAAAGAACAACCCCATGCTGATATAGCAACCATCCAGCAGTGGTGAGACACATACCGTGATAACCATGGGTACCTGTTGTTATAACCTTCTCCTAGAATCCCACATATATTAGTCTGTTTGAGAATAAAGTATGAGAATACCAGTCAAATCCTTCTGCTTCATAAACGGTGCGGCGGGGCGAAGAGGTTTGGGGTTATTGTGTTTGTTTTAGCGCACCTCAGCCGTTCTGGAGAGATGAGAGGCTTCCACAGGCGAGCGGCTCTCGGGGGGGAGAACAAACAGCCGCGGTAACATGGAACATGTGTGAAAGATGAAGCCGAGTTTCTCATATGGGCAGGGTGAATTATGGAGGCTGCGACCCGCGGAGCTCCAATCACCACCGAGATGTTACTGCAAGGGCTGGAAACAGTGGACCCCCCGACCGGCCCAGACAGGAGGCTTAAACACACACGTATAAACACACACACACACACGGATACAGACACACACACACATAAAGACACACACATAAAGACCAACGCACACACATTGCCAAGATGGCCGTTGTGGAGCGAATCTCTCTCCATGTGTTGGCCAGACTCTGACAGTGACATCTCCATTCACTCTGGAATTCTCTTTCTTTCTCTGTCTCTCTCTCTCTTTCACACACACACACACACACACACACGCACACACACGCACACACCACCAGGACTGTAGGAGGAGTAGCAGCATGAAAGCCTTTATCCCTCCCTCATTGTCTCCCTGTCTGCCTCACTCACTGCCTCCCTCCCACCTTGCCTGCCTTCTCCCTCCTTTCCTCCCTTCCTGCCTCTCTACCTCCCTACCATTCCTAACTAGCTCTCTACCTCCCTACCCTCCCTGCCTCTATTCCTGTGTCCCTGCCTAACTCCCAGCCTCTCTCTCCCCCTCTCCCCTCCCTCCCTCCCTCCCTCTCTGCCAGCCCCGGAGCTTTCAGTGGGAGTAACCGGGCATTAGAACAGATTAGACTACAGAGAGCTTTCATATCTGATGTCATTGTTGGCTTTGCCTTGTCTGATGGGCTGTGTGACTCCAAAGTGATGGGCTGTAAGCATATTTCTCTTCTTCAGCCAAGCGTTGTGTGTAGTGGTGATTGATGGCAGGTTCCTATTGTATCAGACTGGTGTGGTATGACTAGCTAGGCAGAGGCATTACTGGTGGACAAAAAGAAGCCATGGAAATCGCTCAGCATCTGACTCCATCAATCAAGCAGGCAATCAAAATAATTCAATTAAGAGACAGCGAATCCCGCTGGCTTACCCCCCCATGCCCAAATGCCTGCACCCCCTGCCCCCCCCCCCCCCCTCTACACACACACACACACGGCCGCCGCGAGACAAACTCGATTTAGCAGACAATCCATACATGATAGCATTAACTCCACTTTAAGCCCCAAATCAGTTTTTCCATGACATATGTTCTCTCAGTGGAGAAGGAAACCAGGGACATATATCTGACTTAGATGCATATTTTCTCTCAGAGGAAGAGGGTTTCCAAAGGCTGACGAGATGTTAGACCTTGCCCGTGCACCTCTCAAAACCGCCAGACCCGTTTAGAAAAGTAATGGCTTATTTGCAAAACACAGACAGCGTTACGGAGACAAAACGTCGTCTTTCATGTTATTTGCATAATGTTAACTGCATGCGGAGGAGACTGGGAGAGACCGGGAGTGGGAGGAGGGTTTGAATACGTGTGTAATTGTCTTCTTCGCGTTTCCGAGGTGTGAAAGGGAATGTGTGCGAGCGGGCGGGGGAGGTCCCACGGTGCTGCGATTGAAGCGTCAGTCACAGCTGCCACACGGGGCAGGGGCGGCGAGCGTATCCCAGCCTGCCTCTGGGCGCGGCGAGGGAGCCCCTTTCTCTCGTCCCCTCCGGCTCACAGGATAAGGGGTCGTGTCATGCTGGGAGCTCGCTTGGAAAGGGCTCAGCCAAGACTTGGCAGAATGGGTTAACGGGGGTGCACACGCACCAAAACTCTCTCTCACACACACACACACACTCACGCGCACAAATACTCACACACACAAAAATGAGGCTTTCGGACTTCCATTTGCCTTCAATAGATGGTGGTGGGAAAAGAAGTTGGACAAAAATGTTGTTATAAATCAAACTTTCAGTTCCCTTCTGACACACACGCTCCGACACAAACACATGCATACCGACACACTCACTCACAAACACACCTCTATCACACACATCTCTGGCACACAAACACAAACACACAAGCTCTTTCACGCACACACACAAACCCAGACTCTCCCTTTCTCACACACAACCACACCAGATGAATTCTTGGAAGCAGATTACCACAGGAACAGGAGTCCCATTCCCAGAGACCCTCCGTACACGAGTGGAGGGATTAAGTCTTGCCGTCTGAACAGCAGGCCAGTCCTAATGTTCTCCATGTCCTGCCCTCCATCCACCCGTGGATTATCATGCTCCATAATTAATATGGAGGGTAGGTACGACCCTCCCATCTGCTCCTCTGACACACTTACAGTGAGGGAGGGGGGGGCTCCCCTGGGTGAGGGGGCGGGGGGGGGGGGGGTGCGCACTCCTCCCATCACTCTGTTCTGTCATTCCATTAGTCTTCCACTCCATCCCAGTACTCCATTCTCTCCTTCCATCATTCCATCACTTTATTCATGAGGTAAAAAAGAGTGACATCGTCGTGATCAACGGCTCGGGTGGGAAAAACTACTTAGCTCGTTTTTTTTTTAAACAACTGCGAACAAACAGTTCGAACGCCGTGGCCCCAGGATGTGCTTCGTCACGCCTTCACCTCGACTCTCCGGGTTCAGCAGCTCCACGTCAGCGCTCTCATTGGCCCAGATGAGAGGGGTGTTTTTTGGGGTCGGACATGTTTGTTGACAGTAGACACGGGAGAAAGCCACACAATGTGGCCAATGTGTCGTCTCCGGGGAGTTTTACGGTTTGGGGGAGGGAGTGGGTTACTGGGAGGGGGGGGGGGGGTCACCGAGGTTAGGGCTGAGCGGAAGGGTGCCGAGGTCTCTCCCTTCTCAGGCCAAGTCAGGAGGGGTAATGGTTTTAGAGACGGCTGTCACACTGATCTGTTCCACCGTCCTGCACCGCGCCACTCTGCAGCTCCCCTCGCCTCCTTCAGACACTAAGCCTCTCTCTCTCTCTCCCTCTCCCTCTCTCTCTCCCTCTCTCTGCCTCTCCCTCTCCCTCTCTCTCTCCCTCTGTCTCTGCCTCTCTCTCTCTCCCTCTGTCTCTCCCTCTCCCTTTCTCCCTCGCTCCCCGTCCTTCTCACCCTCTCTCGTTGACACATGGAAGTAATCTGCTCTCGCCGCTGAGGCGGGAGGACATGCGCCGGAGTTTCGGCTGCGTTTCCCTACTCCGTGGGAGCTTCCTCCCCTACGCTCCTCCGCTTAATCCCCTCTCCTCCCCCTCCGCCCTGCGCCAGGCTCTTCATAACTGACAAAAACGGGAGGAGAAGAAACTCGACCTTAACCTTCATATCCTCTGTCAAGTCTGCTCAGAATGACAGCTTACAGCCGGACACTGCAGGGGGAGGAGACGAGGAGACGGAGCGGGTTGAGAGGCGTCCCAGCAGCCTCTGCTTGGCATGGCTGGGTGTCGACGGGCGCCTGCTTCCTGCTTCCTGGTCTGCAGCAGCCAGGCAGACCTCTCTAATGAAGCGGAGGTTGAAGTGCCTGTGAGAGCGCCTCTGTTCTCCAGGCCCCGAGGACTCCACACTCTCACTGAGACTGGCACCACTCCTAACACTTCCTCAACACCCACTGGGGCCACACAAAGGACACACACATATACAGTAGAATATCAAACTGTCTAACGCACACGCCAAACTTTTCAGCGATGTGGCGGTGGATCTCCACTCTTGTCCTCCACCTGGATTCACGTCACGTGTGGAAACGTTATCTTCCTCCCAAAAGTTCCGAGTCGCACTTTGACCCCTCCAGGTGGCGCCGATAGATGACCCTGCCACGAAACCTACACACACACGCACGCGCGCGCACCAGTAAAGCAAGTCCAGCTGTCTCCGTAAGCCAGACACAGGCTTCCTTTACAGCACCACAGGCCAGTTGCTCTGTGGTGGGGCTGTTATAGGTCTGCTTCTCTCTCTCTCTCTTTTTGCCTTTCCCTCTTTACCTCTCTCGCCATCGTTCTCTTTCTGTGTCAAAGCTAAGGCTTTAAGTCCTCTCTCTGTGTAATGAGATCTCTATCAGAGGGAAACCTGATCACAGTCCTAGAGGGGGAGAGAGGGAGATGGGGAGAAGGGGAAAGGGGGGGGGAAGAGAGGGGAGAGAGGGCAGCAGGCACAGGGGCAGGGGAAGAAACAAAAACACCCCCTTATGACCCTCTCAGCAGTGTCCGCCGCAATAGCGAGCAGACCGGAGAGACGAGAGCTCAAATGGTCTAACAAAACATGAGGCCCGTCGGTCGCTGGGCTGGGGATTTGGAGGGGTGCGTTTGTTTAAACCTGAGTGTAACCCCATCTCCAGGTCTGCCTGCGCTGTCTGCCTCCAAACCCAAACTACACTCGCTCACAACTTCACAGGACAGGGGTAGCCACCGAGGAACCAGCTCAGAGATGTTTTCAGTGTGTGCTTGTGTGTGTGTGTGTGTGTGTGTGTGTGTGTGTGTGTGTGTGTGTGTGTATTGGTGTGTGAGTGTATATTTTCCCTCCTTGTTTAGCCTCTCCGTAGCAGCAGCAGCAGCAGCAGCAAACCACAGTGTTGCCGCGGGTCATGAGGTAAATATTAGCTGAGCAGGGCTGGACGTACAGTAACAGCTCACAGCTACCTTGTCAGATTAAAACTGCATTGGCATCGCATTCCTAAACAGGCCGGGCTTTGTGTGTGTGTGTACGTGTGGTGGGGGGGGGGGGATTGAAAAAGAGACCGATAGAGAAAGAGAGAGGGATTGCATGTGTGCGTGCAGGCGTATGCATGCTGTGAAGACAAATAGATGGCATGTGTGTGCACCCTTCCAAACCCACGCAATGCGGCCTGTCATAACAAAGTAACATTTCTGGCATAATCCCACTCAAGCAAATGAGGACTAATCCGATTTGCTGTGATCAAATGTTAGACGCTCTGAAGCGTCCGGAGAATATGACACATCCAGCCTCCTAGCTCCGCTCCAGTAGACACAAACATTTCAGTTTTCATCTTCCTGAGCAAATTGAATATCAGACTTTCCACGAAACCCTTTCTCATTCTTCCCACCGTCAGACCTCGGCGATGATGTATGCAGCGTGTTCGAGTGTGCAGGGGGGAAATCAATTAAACTAACTTCAAGTTATTGATAATTAGGAGAGGAGCGTGATGACGTCAGAGGGATAGAGATCCATACCTCGGTGTTCGGAGAGCTTGGAAATAACACACACACACACACACACACACACACTGGTTCTCTGTCTCATAGCTCTTGGTCTATGGGGAGTGGTGCTGTGTGCTATGGAAAGTGGTACTGGTATTGTTCCACAGTGTGTGTGTGTGTGTGTGTGTGTGTGTGTGTGTGTGTGTGTGTGTGTGTGTGTGTGTGTGCGTGCGTGTGTGTGTGTGTGTGTGTGTGTGTGTGTGTGTGTGTGTGTGTGTGTGTGTATGTGCGTGTGCGCATGTGTGTGTGTGTGTCTGAGGGCCACATTAATTTATTAGCTGACGCAGCAGTGGTCTCCAAAGTGGGAGCAGGAAGTAAGACATCGTAAATCTTGATGAGACACCAGATACAGTACGACTCTAACACACACACACACACACACACAAACACACTCTATGTTATCGCTATCAGGGGATGTGGGCCATCTTAAAATCACACAATGATTTAACCTCTGCCTTATCCCAGACTTCACAACTTTTTGCTGACTCACATGTTCACAGACAAACCCATCAGCTCCATCTCTCTGAGTCTCTCTCTATATAGGTTAGTCTGTCTTCTTCTGAGGTAAAGTGGCCTGACAGGGCAGCAGCCTATGACCTGTTTCCACCAGGCAACTCCGAGCAGGACTGCCCCCTCTGGACAGGATGCCAGTCCATCTCAGGACATTAACGCTGGCACGACCTTGCGCCTCAACCCCAAACCCTCCAACCCCTGCATTCCCCGTGGCGAAACTCGACCACTAGGCCATCGCTTGGTTTGTGTTTGAAACGGTCTTGACCACAACAACCCCCAAGCAGATGGCTCACTGGTAAAAAACTGCTGAAAGGATGCTGTAAATGTTGCTTCAGAAATACTGAATCTTTTATTAAATGTTCAGCCCAGCCAGAACCTTTACACCACTGTGGAAACAATAGCTTAGCCCTGGAGTACTTTTAATATGTGAGTGTGATTAATGGGATCAATGTTTTGGACTGTATTTTATGTGTAAATAATTTGAAGTTGGGTTTTATAGGAATTGAATAACTGGATTGAATGAGGGAAGTTGCGCCCATCCCCCCCCCCCCCCCCCTCCCCCAGTACCAACACCACCATCATCATTTTGGCCTTCTATGACATTCCATTGAGGTGACTTCATCTATCAATAATTTTGTTTGCTTGCCCAGAATTGAAACATTGTGAGTGTTTGTGTGTGTGTTTGCATGCGTGCTTGCGTGCGTGCGTGTATATGAAAGAGAGAGAGAGAGTACAGTAAAAAGTAAATATATCAATTAAAGAGGGAGGAAAAGAGAGGAAAGTTAAAGAGATATGAACTCTGTACTTCTGATGCTTCGTTTTCTCATGTATTTTCTACATGCACTATTAGGAGCTGTGATCTATGTGAATACAATCTTACAGTAATAAGGAGAAAGAAGTCCAAACAAGGATTTCAACCATGTACATAAGTGTTCACTGTATCTGTTTGTTTCACCTGTTTCTGCTCTACGCCTGCCACTGATGATAAGCACTTAAAACACTTATCATCATATTATGACTGATTATTTAATTAGATTAGATTGCTATCTAGAAAAGGCAATAAATAGGGAAATTAACAGGCCAACTGCTTTTGAAAATGGATTCATGTACTGTCTAAACTAAAGCGATATAGCCTAAATAAAAAAATATATAGAAACATTGACATGTTTCTCATATCGAACAAAAGCCGCACAAACTCAACAACTTCAGATGATGACAGCAAATCTCATTGTTTCGAATTTTAGAAACTCGACACAATTTAGTTGAAGTCTGAAACTGCCGTCTGAGGTACATAAAGACTTGTCTTTGGCTCTCGGTAACCCAGTTAGCGCAAAGAAAAGTGTCTCCCACCTCAAGCCAGAGAACTAGCCCCAACTCACTTTGCCCGTGTGGGACTGTGCAACACCTTGACACACCTTTTTGTTTTATTTGATCAGATTCCACCTTGTTCTTCTACCATGTCCATGAGAAGGGATATTGCATAGTAAGTAGGCTGCTGCCCACACAGGGGAGATTGGATTGCATCGTTGCATGTGAAAGGAAAGTTTTGTTTCCCTTTCCCGTACATGATATCGATAATTTAAAAAGTATAACTAAATCGAAAACAAACGTTTTCATGTTTCATGTTTCCGATGAACTTGTTAGTAACTTTGGAGTACAGATATGGAATAAGACACTTACTTGGAATTCTGTGTGCTCCAAATGATAGTCTCCAGCGATTTGGCCGAAGGTACGGCCATTCTGCATATGATAATAAAGATCCATAGGTAATACTTCCAATACTCGACCCCCGCCATTCTCATAACCCGAAAGCGAGAGGACAACTCAGAACGCTGGACCGTGCGCGTGGCAGTCTAAATCTACGAATTGCCCGGTAGGTCGTGTGATTTGGTTAGTCGGGAGCATGTGAAGTCGATATCAGATACATGTCCTTATGTCCAGCTTCTTGAATGCTGCACCCCACCCGTGTCCTTGATAGAACTCACCCCAAAGCTCGTATCCAACGGTCGTACAATACCGTTTCTTCCCCTTGGAGGTAGAGGAAAGCCCCGAGGTGTCCTGGTTGACCTGTGGCTTGCGAATACGGGTATGCTCTTTTGCCCTTCGCTCTGATCCGAGGGCAGTCAGATCTTGTTTTTAGGAAAAATATGGCTTACAGGAGACTATCACAAGTAATAGTATGATGGTGTTACAGACACAGAGACGTGGAAACCGGTCCGTCCCTTTGTCAGATAAATCGCCCACCGATGCTCTCTACCTGTCGCTGTAGCGCGTTTCAAACAGATGAGACGCGTTCATCAGTCTGAACTCCGCCGTGATCACAGGACTGCATCTCCTTCTGTTCCTTTTCTCGTTTAGCGAAACTGCGATGAGTTATTAATGTCAATATAGTCTCTCCTCTTCTCCTCTTGCCTCCGTCCTCTGGCATGTGCGCGTGGTCCTATAGGGCTCTCAACATGCACAGTCCTGGCCAGCGCGCGTACGTCTGCAGCCTGCACTCACGTCCTCTGCTACAGCTAAACGTTGTTGGGACACAGTTGAAAGTACAGAGGGTTGTTCCTGCTCTGAACGCACCTCGTACCAACTCGTCAAATACTCCTGGTCGCTTGCCTATGGAAACTGACGGCTCCCGGGTTGCGCCACTCCTCGCGCACTCATGCTACTGTAACCTGAAGCCCCGGCAGGCGCGAGAGGAACTGCCCACTCAATTGCAACGACCAATCACTGAGCTCTGTCCGAGCTGGTCAACGGGTGGCATTTTGGGGGTGCATTATTGGATTGACCCTCCGCACCACTGGAGATCTGTCACGGCTGGTTTGAGACGGCCAGAAAGAGTTTCAGCCCACTCATGTTACCTACTCACATACCTATCACACGACACGAGGTTTTACGAAGAACCATTTTGTCAACATTATTTAATAAAATACGAACAGAGTGGGAGAACTTACAATCATTCCAGTGGTCATGCCAGGTTTTAGTGGTTTGTAAAACAACCAGGGGAAGACGTTGCATTTGGAGGGAGTGATGGATTGCTACCTTGGATCCCTTTCTAATCAACACAATGTAGAAAAATGAACTTCATGGGAACTCTGGGGCCTTAGTCAATCCACAATAGACGGTGGATGCTGATGTTCAGGGGGATAATTGATCATACCCGTATCCTTGCCCCTTTTGTGTGAGTGTGAGTGCGTGCTTGTGTGGGTGTGCGTGTTTGTGTGTGTGAAAGAGAATGAGAGACATTTCACCTTACACTCAGTGTATTTTGTTCAATCAATACTGCCACCTGTTGGTCACGAAAAGACCAATTGATGGCGCTCAAGGGGGGTAAATTCAATACTATAATTGCAAAAGAAAGATAGCAGACATTTGCAGTTTCATCTCCATGTTTATGACATTAGTCTTCCCTCCCTCATGTTTGACAGTCCATATATTTGAATTGTGTTCCAGAGGTGCTGAGGCAAAATTGGAAACAATATGCTTCAATTGCAGATTTACATTTTTATAATGAAGTTTGCGTCTGTCTGTGTGTGTGTGTGTGTGTGTGTGTACTTGCACTGCTGCGTATATTTGTGCCTATGTATGTGCCTGTGTGTGTATATGCTTGTATATGTGCATCTGAGTGTAGGTTAGTGTGTGTGTGTGCTGAATAGTGACTCCAGGCCATGAAAGGCGGGTGCCAAGACTCTACATCAACAGGAGCCCCCCCACAGCGGGAAGACTGGAGTGTTGTCATAGCGACCGCAAACACAGGTCGGCTGCCAAAGAATTGACGCGTCCCCTCAAACGGACAGCGGGGATACCTGATCCCCCAACAGCCAATCACAGAGCTCCATAGAGACACCGGATTTACTGTGAGCCAATGACATATTCCGGTGCTGGATGTTGATAACTTCCCCAGCTGTGTCCAAATGATCTGACCAATGACAGCAGGAAGCAGGACCATACAAGGAAGGTGAAGCAGAAACATACATGATGAAGGACATACTGTACTAAGGCTGTAATGCATTCGGTGAAACAAAGATTACTGCTTGATAGATTCTGCTTTGATAATCATTAAATGGTGATGCCATCGGCCTCGATCCTGCATCCAGACATGAGCGTTTACAGAGACTCCAAGTAACATACAGAGGGTTGCTCACATACAGTATTTACACTGAGCAAACACTGAAACTATGACATCATTACTGTGAGACAAGGTCTGTGTTAGCTCAGTTCTGAAGCCTGTAAGTGAGAGCTTCTAGAACATTCAGAAGTTCAGAATAGGATGCTGAATGAGGTTGCCATGTTTTCAATCAACCCCCTCCCCCAATGGACATATTGATGTGCAGTAATACCCCGTGTCTAGACCTGAGCCCCTGCCCTTAGACAGCTGACCCATAGTCCAATGTCTTCTGTCTGAGAGGTGAGCAGTGTGTGGTGTGTGTCCATGTGTCCGTGGATGTGTGTGTGTGTGTGTAGGTATGACTGGGGAATGTTGGCATGCACAGGGTCAAGTGGTTAACCGTCATTATCTAAAGGAGAGGACTGGCGACATGCAATCAATAACACATCCATTAACCAGTAGACACACCTACCCACACACACTTTAGCCTCCTGGAAAAACAGCCATCCTACAAACCGTCTCCATTCTAGGCTGACGGCCTGAGTGTTTTCGGATGCATGAATCATACTGCTTTGATGCCAACGCAATAACAAGAATGCAACATACAACAGCTGTGCGTTGCGCAGAAAACATTTCCTGTTTGTGGGAGTCTTGATTGCTGTCCAGACTGTTTACTCTGCTCCAAACCACACCCAAGTCTCACACAGGAAGTACTGATTACAGAAGCATCGCAATCAACTCTCGCACTTCCTGGTTAACCTGCGGAAGAAGCTGTCCCGGCTGCCCTCCCTATTTGCCCTTCATATCTCTTTGATTTTCTCGTCTTTTTTCCCCCTTCCCCTTCCCTTTCCATCATCTTCTATTCTCTCTGCCTGCAACATAAACGTGCTTTATCATCTAATGTGTTCAGTGGATGCTTTGATCCAAAGCAATGAACAGCACAGGGGAGATTTTAACCTGCAACCCCATTGATCAGCAGTCATATTCTCCAAGCACTTAGCTAAACCC
Organism: Hypomesus transpacificus; assembly: GCF_021917145.1. NCBI lineage: Eukaryota > Metazoa > Chordata > Actinopteri > Osmeriformes > Osmeridae > Hypomesus > Hypomesus transpacificus. The sequence continues at coordinate 130,301 of NW_025813752.1, read as the reverse complement.
TCCGCTGTGATAGCAATCCGTGTTGACGACTGTCTGTAATGATAAGTGTGTTGTGCTTTCAAAGTTGGCGTTGTCCCTTTCCATGACAGGAGCTAGGGGCAGATCTGTAGGCCTCCTTCTGGGTCTTTCCATGGGAGAAGAGGTTGCTGAGGAGACAAAATCTCACATGTCACACTGGGCCAAGACATGCTACAGAAGGAGCCTGGTTCTGAGAATGCTGTTCAAATGTCCACACTCTCCCACCCACACACGCACACGCACATGCACACACACACACGCACACACACACACACACACACACACATGCAAGACACAAACATTTTCTTGATTATGTACCGCAGTTTGGTCGGTGCAACGAGGCCCTCAGTATAAAGCAGCTCGCTCAATGGACGGACAGAATGCGTTCAACACTTGCCTGAGGGATTTCTGTCCATTCTAATAGAATTACAAGCCTCTGATAGCTGAGGCCATTCTCCCAGGCTACTTGTCTGTCAAACATTAGGTCACACTCCGCTTTGAGACGTGGGGAGAGGGGGGGAGGGGGGGGAGGAGAAGGGCTGAGAGGGCTCAGTGCTTTGAGACAGGGGCAGAGGGACCCCACCGCCTGCCAAGACAGAGAGGGCACAGAAAGAGAGAGGGAGAGAAGGAGGAGAGGGGTCTGGTGAAAGAGAGGGGAGCGAGAGAGAGAATGGGTGGGTGTTGGAGAACCAGAGAGGGGAGAATGAGACTGGGACAAAAGCGTGCATCCTAATCCACTCTAATTAAGCCTTGCGTGATGGACAGGACCTGTGGACGTGTCTCTATTTGGTGTGTTTGTGTGTGTGTGTGTGTGTGTGTGTGTGTGAGGGTGTGACCATGGGAGGGACCCCGCTCTGGTAGAGATGTCTACTGCCAGAGGCTTGAATGAGACAAAGGCCTGAATGGAGACTTCAAAGCCTCTTCAGAGCGCTCTCTCTCCCACAGTCTACCAACCCTGTGGGCCGGTCAGCAAGCTCCTGCTGCTGTGTGTGTTTGTGTGTGGGTCAGTGTGTGTGAGCATGTTCTTTGGGGCATTTTTGGTGCATGTTGCATAGACGTGCACATTTGTGTGTGTATGTGTGGGGGTTGGATTCTTTATTTGGGCATCTGTTTGTCTGCTAATCAGTGTTCTCCCCCTCCCTCCCTCCCTCTCTCTCTCTCTCTACCCCTCCCTCTCCCTCTCTCTCCCCCCCCTCTCTCATTCGGTGAGGGTGTTGTTTATGTGTTAAAGAAGAGGCTGCGGAATGCACATGCTATAATTGGGCCAGGGGATCTGACTCACGGCTCTCTCCCACTGAAGTGTTTGAGGAGAGAGAACATTGGCTCCGGAAAACAGGGTTGGAGGGGGAGACAGAGAGGCCCCGCGGAGTGTGGTGGTGTATGGATGAGGAGAGGAGTGTGGATGAGGAGTGTATGGATGAGGAGAGGAGTGTATCGATGAGGAGAGGAGTGTGGATGAGGAGTGTATGGATGAGGAGAGGAGTGTGGGGATTAGAAGAGGAGTGTGGGGATGAGGAGAGCAGTGTGGGTGAGGATAGGAGTGTGGGGATTAGAAGAGGAGTGTGGGGATGAGGAGAGCAGTGTGGGTGAGGATAGGAGTGTGGGGATTAGAAGAGGAGTGTGGGGATGAGGAGAGCAGTGTGGGTGAGGATAGGAGTGTGGGGATTAGAAGAGGAGTGTGGGGATGAGGAGAGCAGTGTGGGTGAGGATAGGAGTGTGGGGATTAGAAGAGGAGTGTGGGGATGAGGAGAGCAGTGTGGGTGAGGATAGGAGTGTGGGGATTAGAAGAGGAGTGTAGGGATGAGGATAGGAGTGTGAGGATGAGGAGAGAAAAGTATGGATTATATGAGGATTGTGGGGATGAGGAGAGGAGTGTGGAAGTGTGGGAAGTCTCTCAGAGACTCGGCTTGGATCAGATCTCCTTTCTCTGCTCCCTGTACTCCCTCTCTGCTCTCTCTCTGCTCTCTCTGCTCTCTCTCTGCTCTCTCTCTCTGCTCTCTCTCTCTAATCTCTGCTCTCTCTCTTGGCTCTCTCTCTCTGCTCTCTCTCTGCTCTCTCTTTCTCTGCTCTCTGCTCTCTGCTCTCTCTCTCTGCTCTCTCTCTGCTCTCTCTGCTCTCTCTCTCCCTGCTCTCTCTCTCTCTGCTCTCTGTCTGCTCTTTCTCTCTGCTCTCTCTCTACCCTCTCTCTCTGCTCTCTCTCTCTCTCTCTCTGCTCTCTCTTTCTCTGCTCTCTCTCTGCTCTCTCTCTCTGCTGTCTCTCTGCTCTCTCTCTCTGCTCTCTCTCTCTCTGCTCTCTCTCTGCTCTCTCTCTCTGCTCTCTCTGGGCCTGTTCTGTTAGTTTAAGGGGTTCCGAGAGGGAAGGGATAGCTGGAAAAGTAGGAGTGAAGGTCACTGTGGTCCTTGAGATAATGAATGTGTGTGTGTGTGTGCTATCATATCGGGCCTGTCGAAGCCCACTTGCTCCAATCAAGCGTCAGGTCGAGGTCCTAGGCTCCCCAGATCAACGTGTCAGACTCACTTCCCAGTGTCTGTGACAACCCTCAGTGACATCATCACTCAAGGGCGGAAAAATCAGTCTCCGGTACTCCCATTGGTCACATTGACCCCATTGTTACCACCCCTTTTAGACGACTCGTTTCTGTAGTCACTGTGTTGTTCTAAGATCAGTTATAGCAGTTGGTCCATTCTAATTCCAGAGCGGATGTGGTTTTATCCCAGTAACCATAGTAACATCTGGTATGAAACGGAAGGTGATGACCACCGTTTGCTCTGGTCGACCAGTATAGGTCCGTCATGTGACCGATACAAATTGGTTCCATTGTTGGGTCAGGGTTGGCTAGGTTTAGACGGCCCTGGTCATTCTCTTAACCACAAAACTAGTCAGGTAGTGAAGTGAAGCCTTGTCCTCAGGGAGATGTCCGGTGAATGATCGGTCCAGTCTTGGCACGATCTGTGACCAGGAAGCCAGACCCAAAACACTAACAAAGAGGCCCAGTGCATTACCGAGCCAGATAACCTTATCAAGGACTCAGAGATGTCTGTCACTCTGAGAGGGGGGGTGTTTATCAGACCATGTTTCTATGGCGTCAGGAATAATGGAGTTATAAACAGAACAGCACAAGTCTGTTGTTTGTCATGACCCTGGATTTATGTCTCGTTGTTTAGCTTGTGCACACACACACACACTCTCCAGCACATGCACGCGCACACACACGCGGATGCTTACTAAAACGCAGGGGGGGGGACTGAGTGAGGGCGTCCTTGTTAGTAAGCAGCTATGGGTACAGGCGGCTCTCAGGCACATCATCAAAGACGGCACAATTACTCCCATGCTCCTTCACTCCAGCATAAATCTGCTCTTATCTCCCCTCTCTGCAGGATCTGGGAGTATCAACCCCATCTACTCTCCCAGACACTAAAAGCACAACAAAGTGGCTCTGTGGGCATAAATAAAAAGGAGGAGTGGTGTGGAAGATAGAGAGGGAGGGGGAGGTAAAGAGAGAAAGTGAGAGAGTGAGAGAGAGAGAGAGAGAGAGAGAGAGAGAGAGAGAGAGAGAGACAGAGAGATGAATAGGACTAGAAAGAGGGAGAAAGAGAGAAAGAGAGAGAGAGAGAGAGAGAGAGAGAGAGAGAGAGAGAGAGAGAGAGAGAGAGAGAGACAGAGAGAGAGAGAGACAGAGAGATGAATAGGTCTATAAAGAGGGAGAGAGAGAGAGAGAGAGAGAGAGAGAGAGAGAGAGAGAGAGAGAGAGAGAGAGAGAGAGAGCGAGAGAGAGAGAGAGAGAGACTTAGACTTTTAAAGATACCTTTATTGGGCAGTTAGAACTGCCAGCTAACCAAGCAGTTTCACCACACCAGCCATTTCTTATTCAAAACAAACCCATCTCACTTTCAAATTTCACAATTTTACTTTCCAATCAAACCAAACCAAAACAAACCCAAAATAATAATAAAAAACCCTTCTATTGACAGCTTCAGCTCTAAACCCCCCTCCCCATCCACTGTGCACCAGCTTACAATAGGCAAACTCAATTTGCAACCTTGCTGTGACCAGCCCCAGCAACACTGCTCTTGCATCGAGCGACGCCACTCCCTAACGCCTACTCTTTCTCATCTTCCACATTGCAAGCTTGGCCTGCACAAATGAGAAATTTACGAGGCATGCTCTCCTCTTCTCTGGAACTGTGTACCTGGGTCCCCCTACAAACAGTGGCACTGAAAGAAAGAACAAAAAGAAATAAAGAAACTAAGTAGAATAAACAGTAGAAAGAGAGAGAGAGAGAGAGAGAGAGAGAGAGAGACAGAGAGAGAGAGAGAGAGATAGAGAGAGAGAGAAAGAAAGAGAGAGAGAGAGTTGGAAAAAACATTCCCTCCACTGGTGTTCCGCAGACCCTGGGGCCCGAGTGTGCGTCAGGGGTTCCTGTCTGTCAGTGAGCCTTCACCACGCTGGTCCACCTCTGGGCTCCCTGCCCTCCAAGGGCACCACCTGAGGTGACGGAGGCCAGCAGGAGCAACGAAAGACGAACGAGGAAGCGAGAACCAGACACCAGATGTCCGTAGGAGGCAGAGGAGCCCAGGAGGGGTCAAAGGTCAGAGTGCAGTATTAGGAGGTCAGAGCTTCGAGGCCGGTGAGCCGGCCCCGTGGTTGTTGTGTTTACCGAGAAGGTCAAGGTGGAACGCTCCCTCTCTGTTTACCTGAGGGATCAGCAGCCCTGGATGGAGCCTTGTGTTCTCCCTTGTTCTGGGCTGTGGAAAAGGTCAGCAGATCCCAGCATCGTTGAGAGCTGTGTAGAGGTAGGCTCACACCTGCCGGGGGCCTGTGGACCCGGCTCTGACAGATGAGCTCAGATCTACACTCTATTTTTAGGGGGGGATGTTTATTTTGCTTTCCCGGTGTACCCACCAACATCTCTCAGACTGCCCTCTTTATCGCAGCTGTGACCCTGACCCTCCCTCCCTCCCTCTCTCTCTCCTCCTCCCCTTTTCTTCCCCTCTCCTCCCTTTTCATGCTCCTCCCTTCTCTCCTCTCGCCTCGTCCTCCACTCCCCCACGCCCTGGTTGAAGCACTCTCCTTCTTCTGATCTTGTTGGCATTGTCTGAGTGTGTGTGTGTATGTGTGTGTGGGGGCATGTGAGTGGTTGAGGGGTGCTGTCTGTAAGTATCACAAGATTCACATGAGATTATCCATGACGGTCAACTTTTTTGCCTTTAGAGAAGTTTTCATGTATTATTCATAAGCCAGTCTTCATGTTATTTCTCAGTTTCACAAGAAGATGGTACAAGGAAAGGCTTCCACTCCAGGTGCTGTCAGGGGGGTTGGGGGGGGGGAGGTCAGGGGTCAGACCCCTCCCCTCAAGCCTCTCTGAACTCTGACCTCCAGGAGTTGATGAATGAAGTGTTAATAAGGACCAGCCTCTCTACAACCGGGCCCGCACTCTTTGTCCATGGGAGCGTGCACGTGTGTGTGTGCACGTGTGTGTGTGTGAGTGTGTGTGAGACTGCCCTCCCCCCCTCCCGTCTAAGGACAGTGAGCTGGCACTGTTGCAAGAGAAGCTATACCTGCTGAACCTTCCAAACCCTTCCCATCTGTCAGCACCGCCAGACAAATATGATCATCCTATCACAGTCACGCATCGTTACGTCACGATGGTTACGCATCAAAGTTTTAAATCTCAACCGGCAGATTAGACTTCTTCTCTGCACAGCTCCTTACCTCATCCATGACTGGGGCGGGGGCAGAGGTTAAGTGAAGTAAAAAGCCAACACACACACACACACACATACACTCGTATCACACAGCCAATTAAAGAGATGAGTCTTATTAGGCGGGGTGTTGGGACCTCTCGTTAATCAGTGGGCTGGGCTGGCAAGGGCTGGGGGGGGCTGGGGGGGCGGGGGGGGGGCGGGGGGCAGGGACTTGGGGAAGCTCTGTCATCTTTATGAGTCCTGTCTGATCACGCCCTTAATACACTTGTCCAAACTTTTACTGACGCTCCCGTGATTAGCCTGGAGGAACTTGGTCCAGAAACCTGTCTTCCTGGGTCACCTCTGGAGTCGATGAAGGAGAAGATGGAGGAGGAGGAGCTGGAAGAGGAGAGAAGAAGGAGAAAGAAAGGATGAGGGAGGAAAGGGGATGAAATGGAGAGACGAGAAGGGAAGCTGTTGTCCCATATCTGAGGAGTTTGCATGGTGAATTGTTCACTGTGGTGAGACTGTGATGGATAAAGGACCCCGATTTAGTCTGTGCTGATGTTGCGAAAACTCTTCAAATAAACCAGTTCTCTTGCCATGGGGGCAGAGCAGTCGTATCTCACACACACCTGCTGAAACCAGGTCTTGACTGGCCCTATCTCTCTCTGTCATCACCTGCGCTCTCTGTTCCTCCGCCCACCTTTGGGTCAAGCTTCTTTCACTTCACACGCACACACACACAAACACACACAAACACACAAACACATGCACACACACACACAGACAGAGTCCCCCGCTGTTACCCAGTGGTTCACGTTCAACGGTCAGCCACCCTCGACCCCATCCAGCCTGACCTGACCCTGCCGTCGACAGAATCCCTCCACACGGAGGACTTGGTCTGTCCTGCTCCCGTGACAACAGGCTAATCCCTCCATTTCATTCTTTTAACCCCAACAACTGCCCTCTCACTCGTGTGCTTGTTCGCCACACCTTTCCCCTCTGCGGATGGCTGCTGAACTGACAAGGTGCTGAGAGAGGGCTTTCCCACGGTGGGCTATTCATAGCAGCAGGAATCTCGGACCTGTTCCGACCAGTCGTTGCAGACATATTCATAAAGGCAGTTCTCGGTTGCGGTGATGGCATCGATCCTGCTGCCTCTCTCTCGCTCACCTCTTTGTTCTGCGAAAGGTTCCGCTCGTTAATCCCAGAGAGGTCTTCTGCTGCCTTGGTGGAAGAGTTTGTGGAAGAAAGTAATTAAGAGAGTGCATGCCACAGAAGGTTTTGGTTTCCAATCCCCTCTTTGCCTGCCTGCCTGCCTGCCTGCCTGCCTGCCTGCCTGCCTGCCTGCCTGCCTGCCTGCCTGCCTGTCTGCCTGCCTGCCTGCCTGCCTGCCTGCCTGCCTGCCTGCCTGCCTGCCTGCCTGCCTGCCTGTCTTACTGTCTGTCTGTCTGTCTGTCTGTCTGTCTGTCTGTCTGTCTGTCTGTCTGCCTGCTTCTCTGCCTGCCTCTGTCTGTATCCCTGCCTCTCTGCCTGCCTCTCTGTTTGTTTGCCTGCCTGCATGCCTCTGTCTGCCTGCCTGCCTCTCTGCCTGCTCCCTGCCTGCCTCTCTGCCTGCCTCTGTCTGTCTGTCTGTCTGTCTGCCTCCCTGTCAGCTGAATCTGGAGGACAGAGCTTCCCTGGTGAATGATTCTCCTCTTTGTCCTGTCCCCCGCAGGTCTGCGGAGATATACTGATATGATCATTAATGATTCAACCGTGGAATCAGAGCGCTGCAGACTGAGCCCACTCCGTAACCGAGACGGAACACAGCTCCCCTTTTCTCTGCCTCAACATTCGAACTGATGGAAAATCACTGGCACGAGAAGACAGATCAATGAGTCTGTCCTCGACAGAGCACAGGCTGCCAGAAGTTGTTTCTTAAGGAGGGTTTTCTGATGGTCCGGGCTGAGTTTGGACGTACCTGTATTTACACACATGAACACACACACGTACACACACACCTCCCCCACTTCTCCTCCTGACTGCTCGCTCTCCTTGACCCACCCCTGCCTACAAACAGCAGGTGAGTTGATAGAGGCTGGCCAGAGCCCAGGGTTATCACAAGTAAATACAGGCCTATCTGGGGCCTCCGCAACTCAGACTCAACCTCCCTCAGCAGCCCTGACCTGGCCAACACTGCGCACACACACACACACACACACACACAAACATCCATAAACACACACACTTTGGACCGTACCCCCTTTTTCACAAACACAGATTATGAATCTGTGTACTTCCACGTAGAAAGCCAACCTTCTTCTTTTTCTTTGATGTATTCACACCCTCAGATGTGGTTAACACAGAGGACTCTGCCTGGGCCACAGCCAATCAGACAGGAGAAATGACAGACAACTGTAACTGTGACAGTCCTGGAAGGGATACACAGTTTTTGAAATCTTTCCAACTTGCCCGCCAGCTGTTAGATGAAATAAGTAGCCAAAAACGATGTTTTGAGGGGTTGTCCCAAAGGCTCAGGCGTCCCAGTGAAGCCCAAGCCCAGAAAAGTATTTGAAAAGATTTCAAATAGTATTTGGCCCCGGGGGTCTGACGTGGAGTTGACCTCTCTATCCTTCGTGCGCAGGAAGCGGGAGTGAATGGATTTCTCGCTGCTGGTTCTTTTCTAATGAAGCTGCATTGATCTGAGCCTCTCTTTAATGCTGCGTTTAATACACAGGCCTGCTCTGCTTTCATCATCTGCCAGGCCCCCTCTACTCTTTCATGATAACAGCTACGCTACACCCGCCCGCAATCCTCCCTCCCTCCTTCTCTCCCTCGTTTCCTCTCACACTGTGTTGGAGAGACAGAGAAAGGGCGGGAGACTCTTTATTTAGATGAAAAACACAAGGTGTGTTTGTTGCTCCTGGAACTGAAATATGACATCCTGTGGAAGGAAATTGGGCTGTGGCAGCATACACACATAGAGCTTTGGTACTGGTAAACATGGGAATAGTGAGGGACTCACTAGGATGTCTCATGACGCCTGGTTGTGACTGTACGGCTAAAGGCTGCCCCCTGGTGGATGTCTGAGAAATGATGTTCTACTCTTATTAGGATGGGTTTTGTAACAGCTGTCTAGATGACTTTCACCAATCTAATCTAATACATATATATATATCTCTATGGTAGACACAGCATTTTGATGTATAAATAAAGAATACTCAAGACAACACACAAGAAACAAATCAAATTGGTTTACTTTTATTCAAAAGTTACTGTCTTGAGACAAGTACAAATCAGAAACAGTGAGTGACAGGGGATGGGGAAACTCAGAATGTGTGTGTTTGTGTGTAAGTGTGTGTGTGTGTGTGTAAGTGTGGCGAGGAGAAATGAAAAACAGAAATGGCGAGAGAAAAGAGGAAAACCTGAAAATAAAGCTTAAAGTTTTGTTTTATATACATGATCTAATAATGAACCATACCAATGTAGTGGTAAATGACAAACAATGAACAGTACTTTTCTCCAAAATATTTACTTACATAAAATAATTAGGTAAAACACACACAGGCTGCTTCTTCTACTTCGTTATCACCGCACCCGGCCGACGAAAATGGTCTGTGTCACACCAACCCACTGAACTACCTTTAAAACATGGCCGTTCCTCACACATGGAAGATTGAGGAGGGAAAGAGAAAGATGACTTTTCACATGCATGTTTAAGGCTTAGGCATGGAATGATTACAAAGTAGATAAGATATATAGGTATATATATTATAGATATATCTATATATATATATCTATATATACCTCAGTAGACAAAACAGGTTCTATTTAAACTGTATGTATGTCAGGTGTGTCAGATGGAAGCCTTGCGTAGCTGCCACAGGGCTGCTGTAGTAGCAGAGGAACCTTCACCTCCAGGGGAGACTGAGAGGACTGGCTCTGTGCCAGAACAACACTGCTGGAACTCAAGTTGTCATGTGACGTGATGTCATGTGACGTGATATCATGTGACATGGATGGCGTTTTGTTTCTGCTTTTTTTTGTTCCGTGTCGGAAAAACCTTAAAGCTGAATTTTCACAAATCTGTTCGTCGATGTCGTTATCCAAACTAATTTACACGTAGGAAAACAGGTAGAAACCCCAAGACATTATTAAGACAAAAGAAAAACCATAAAAATACAAATTTAGAAATCTTCCTCGACGCATGACTACACATGCTCTCATTTATAACAGTTTACTTACACATTTCTGAAACTTTATGACTTTAGGTTGAAAATTTTGGAAAACAAGAGATAAAACAAAAAAAGAGCACAGTTATAAAATCAGCACCGATTCATATATAACTTTTTATTTAAAATGTAGATACCTATTTCAACACTCTAATATGCTGGGTTTCACGAGAGAGAGAGAGAACCGTTTGTGAATGCGTTGCTGCTTTTTTTTGTCCCCTCTCAGCCCAGTGGCACTGGGGGGGGGGGGGGGGGGGGGGGGGGGGAGGGGGGCTTTTTCTGGCAGGAGGTGTGGGTGCTGTGTGGTCCAAATCTGTGGGTAAGCTTGGGACTCACTGCTTTACTGTGGTGACTTGAAGGGGGCGAGGGGGGGGGGGGGGGTTATTGGATACTATCTTCACAGCACTAGAGAAAAAAGGACTATTCCACATTTCTACTATCAGAACCAACAGTGGTTATTCCGGACCGTTCCGGCAGGTCCAACATCAAGGGGAGGAGGAAGAAAAAACAAACAAAAACAACATTTGAAAAATAAACTGGAAAAAGGGACCTCCGTCCACACCTCTACAACGGTACAGCAAGCTACTACAACCTGTTTATAAATTACTACATCACACCTGGTTCTAACTACTATCACAGAAAGGGTTAGACAGGAAGAGAAAAAAAAAGGTATTTTTTAAGTTAGACACATCAATCCGTCCCCATTTGGAAATAAAAAACAAAAACAAAGAAATCTACAAATATGGATTTTTCTCTACAGACAAAATGTCTGACTCCTTATGGTTTTGGAAGTGGCCCATCATTCTACAAACTCAACAGGGACAGCTTACCCAAGGATTATAATAATAAAAGTATATGTTGTTTTTTTTGTTGTTTTTTTGTTGTTTTTGTTTGAAATCAAGTCCTCTCTGAGCAAGCAACACTGAGTGCGGGTGTCCTTGGTCCACATGGAGCATCAAGCAGACGTCTCGTCTTCGGAGGAAAACCCCGTCACGCATCTCTTTAAATACAAAGCGCCTCCTCTCCTCGTCCCCCAGCCGCCCAGGGGCAGACTAAAACATGGACACCCCGAGAACCTGGACACACAAGAACAAGCACATCGGGTTGAACACGGTTTATACACAGCAGGGCGAACGTTTCCCATTTCAAGAGGAACCCAGACTCCTGTTGGTACGTACCGACTCGTCCATGATGGAGGCGGGGTCGAAGTAGTCTGGCTTCAGCTCGGATCGCTCTCGCCTGTTCTTGGACGGGGGCTGGAGGGGACGGAGGGAGAGATGGAGGGATGAGGAGAAAGAGAGGACATGAGATTTGGCTCTCATGACAGCTCTGTTACGACAGAGAGGTCAGGTCTGTATAGCTAATCAGCTGTCTCCAGACTGCAGCCCGGTGACAAAGCAGACGCTGAAAGCCAGATTCCCAGTCGACCCTAAAGTGAGGCGACTAAAGCAGGTTATTGGAAGGCGATTCCCTAAAGGGGGAACAGATCAGCAGGGTGTCTCACCAGGTCGATGTCCATGGTGTCAAAGTCCATGCCCTCGTTCAGGTCGTCCATACGACCTTCGGACGACATCATCACGTCCTCCACGATTGGCTCCTCGTCCTCCTCCATCAGCCCTGTTCCACGACGGCTACACACACACACACAATCAGTACCCAGTCACACCTTTATACCAGGGCAGATGGTGGGGGGAGGGGGCTCTTACATGGCGTGCTGCAGGTTGGTCCTGAGCTTGGCGTAGTTCATGGCTCTCTCCTGCTGCTGTCGAACCTCCTCCTGTTGTCTCTGGGCGAGCATCCACGTCACCTGGGTACTGTGCCGCGCGCAAACACACACACGAGGAACCCCTCATTATTGACACTGCTTTTTTTGTGTGTGTGTTGTGACACTGGCATGTCAGAAGAACGTCGGCCATGTTTGTAGTCCATGAGCCAACAGGGCAGAGGGCTTACTTGTAGTCCATGGGTGTCTGGTGGTGCTGGGGGGTCTGGGGGTGCGGGTGAGGGAGGGGCTGCTGCTGCTGCTGCTGTTGCTGCTGCTGGTCGTGGGGGAGCTGGTACACGCCCATGAAGCTGTCGTCGCGGGCTCTCTTGGGCTCCCGCATGACGGTGGAGGTGAGGTGGGGGGAGGGCATCATCACCGGGGTCTGCATGCTCTGCTGCCACACCTCGCTGCTGCTGCTGCTCTCCTCTGGAGGGGGCACACACACACACACACGGTTACACCTCCAAGTTAGACCCTCAACTTCCAACATGTGGGGTAGTGATACCATTACCATCCTATATCAGAAATGAGGTTTTAACACACTAAATCCACCCCCCCCCCCCAACCATCTGCTGCTGTTTAATCTCCCTCCCATCAGCCAGCAGCCTGGGCGGGGAGGGGCAGGAGCTCTGATTGGCTGAGCATCTGGGTTAATCCTGGCTCCATCCGGCCCAGCTACGGAGCTCTGGCTCACAGGGTACCATGAACAGCACCACTTCCTGAGGCTCCTCGCTCTGCAAGGACACCAGGAGGAGGAGGAGGAGGGGGAGGTCCTCATGCCTGGCAGACATGTCTGCTATATGTGATAGCACCCTCTCTTATCAACACCCCTACCAGAACAGCAAAACTCTGAGGTCACAGAGGTCGGCGCTAACAGCAGCAGGAGTGAGTCGGCATATCCAGAGTCAACCCATCCATTTCTGCCCCGAAAAGTTGAAAACCGCCCGTGGTCCTGGACAAACTCAACTAAACGTGGATCGACAGAACCTTCGCCGACGTGTCTGTGTGTGTTGGACGGGGGCGCCACATTAGGACGAGGGGGGGGGGGGCCTTCTCGTACCTTCCGGAAGTTTCCGCTTGGCGGCGGCGGTGGAGGAGACGGAGGAGCCGGCAACAGAGCCGGCGGTGGAGGGCTTGGTCTTCTTGGAGCGCACCGAGGAGCCGCGGCTGGAGTAGCCGCTCATCACAGACATGGTGTCGTCGTCGCCGCCCGCCTGCAGGGAGTTCCTGTAGGAGATCAGGGGCAGCCAGCAGTCCTCACGCTGCAGGGCCATCTGGAAGGTCATGAAGCGCTCCAGGTACATGTGACTGGGGAGGGAGAGAGAGAGAGAGATACATACCGGTCAATGCACAAACGCATGACAAACCTGTGAGACGCACCGGCTCTCTCACACGCACGGCTTCCGGCAGAACACAGCGTGTGTGTGTGTGTGGACTTACACAGTCCTCTTGTCCTGCCTCATGAGTTTGGAGGAGAACTCGCTGAGAATGTCCAGGAAGGCCAGGTGGAGGGGGGGGTTCCCCTCGCCCTGGGGGCTGGGCTCCTTGAACGCAAACTCGATACCATCCCTGACGGAGGGCGACAGAAGAGACAGTCAGCTGTATAGTCTGGGAGCTTCAATGAACGGCACTGGAAAGGTGCACATGGGCGGGAGGGTGGGCAGGGGGGCGGAGCCTCACTTGTGCAGCATGGCGATGGCGTCCCGGGTCTTGACCTGGTCCAGGCCGAAGGTGAGGGAGAAGCGGCGGGCCAGCTCCTTGATCCCACAGAAGGACGAGGACGAGCGGTCGAAGCCGTGGCCCAAGTCCGACAGCATCTCGTTAAACAGCTGCAGGAGACACATCACTACATCAACACTGTGGAGCCGGGTTAGCCTTCACGAAGGACTTCAGTGCTTAGTGACTACTGTGTGTGTGTGTGTGTGTGTGTGTGTGTGTGTGTGTGTGTGTGTGTTGTGGGTCTGACCTGCTGCAGACTGAGGATGAGGGTCTTGGCACACTGGATCTTGTCGATCTGCCTGGTCTTACTCATGGTCTCCTTGATGATGTCGCCGTAGTCGTTATAGTACTGCAGGGAGAGGGAGCCAACAGAAAGGGAGAGACAGACAGAGGAGTAGAGTCTGGATTATTTTCAGTGTCACAACCACAAATGGCAGGGATAATGACATGATTCCAGTCTGAGCACAGAGAGCAGGGTGTGTGTATGTGTGAGGCCTGGGGCGTCAGGCTGTGTGTGTGTGTGTCTTACCCTCATGTACTGTTTGAAGATGTCTGCTCCGGTCTTCATGTCCACCACACAGTAGATGATGAGCTTGCAGTATGCCGCCAGCAGGTTCCTCCGTTTGTGGAGAGCCTCGATCTTCCCTGCCTCGTCGTCCTGCTGGCCGTCTGCACACACACACGATACGTCATCCACACACATCCAACATCAGCAATACTGCACTAATTGTACCCTACTTGTCTTTAGGTTAGTATAGGTTATCACGTGTATTAGAGAGTATACTGTATTGTATATTATTTTGTATATTCAGGAGGTTTATTATATTTTAGCTTATCATAAATGTAATCTATGTTCTGTGTACTTGTATGTCATGTTACGCCAGGTTGCTTTGCGTTGTCCAAAGAATTCCAGTGCCCAGTCTGACCCTGTGTTGTTCTGTGCGTCTGACAACAAAAGACCTGAACTTGATCCTACTGGTGGTACAGACCACAGGCCGCAGCCAAACAACAGCAGAGTGTGTGTGTGTGTGTGTTTGAGGGACATCCTGACAGTTTCCCCAGTGAGTGAAAGCACGCATGCGTGTGTGTGTGTGTGTGTGTGTGTACCGGTGCTGCTGGTGTCCTCGTCCTGGTCGATGAAGACGTGGTGCAGGATGAAGGAGAGCAGCTCGGCCTGCAGGGAGTCCTCAGGAGAGTACACCAGGGGCTCCAGCTGCTCCCGGCCCCCAGACACCATCTGGTGGCTGAAGATCAGCAGCAGGTCGCACAGGATGGTGAACGCCTGCTCACACGCACCCAGGGAGAGAGAGGGGGGGGGGGAGAGAGTTACAACACGTTTCAAACACGTTTTAGTGCGTGTGTAGTGTGTGTGTGTGTGTGTGTGTGTGTGAGTCATACCTGTTCTTTGACGGCTGTGTTGACGTTGGTGAGGTAGCGCTGGCACATCATGCAGAATGCCCTCATCTGCTTCCTCAGGGTGGTCATCTCATCCTGGCACACACACACAGCCACACACACGGCGTCAGTCGACCTTTCAGAGCAAGTCAGCGAGCAGCTCTGTGCGGTGTGGCAGGTGTGAGCCAGGTGTGACAGGGGTCAGGTGGTGTGAGGAGGGGGAGAGGGGGCTGACCTTTCTGGAGTTGTGTCCTTCCGAAACCTTGGCCAGGTTCCACAAAATGACGTAGTGTGTGCACTGCAGCGCGTGGATCACTATCTGTTGCCACAGGGAGGAGGGGGTTACTGCTGCACCCCCTCTGGGAGGGAGGTCCACTGGACCCTGTGTGTGTGTGTGTGTGTACCGACCTGCTCGGGCATGTCTCCGTTCTCGATGCCTGTGTTGAGCAGTTTGAAGTTGCTGGTGAACAGGTCCCACTGGGACAGGTCATGAGCGCTGAGGAGACAGGAGGTTTCATTACAACAGGGGGGGGGGAAAGCACAACTTTTGGCTCAGTGCGGATGCGAGTGACCAATCAGAACGCGGATGCACGAAGGTAGCCTATCAGCACGGAGCACAAACACATTCAGAAAAACTCGCCCTCTGCGGACAGCCGAAACACGCCAATGTGGAGCAGACGTGAGGGACTCACTTGTGGAAGGCTGTGATCCTCTTCAGGGTGGACAGGACCTGGTAGGCATCGTCCTCGTCGACCTCCTCCCCCTGAACACACAACACCAGTCAGTCCTGCTTCCATCTCCTCCGGCTTTCCCACGCATCTGACCCGTCTCTCGGCCTCCCCAGCCCCCCAGCTCTGCTCTCTCCGCCTCTCCCTTCCCTCCTTCCCGGGTCTCTCTAACTCGGCCGCTCTGATCTCCCTGGAACCTCGGCTCGCTCTGCACCCATCCCCTCCTTCCCTGCCTCTCCTCTAACCACCCCCCCTCCATCTCTCCCTCCGTCTTGCTGACTGACTTTGTTTCGCTTGCTCCCGACTCTTCCCCCCCTCCTCACCTCCTGCAGGAACTCCTCCAGCAGCCGGTTGAACTTGTCCACCTGCTCGTCCAGCAGCTGCGAGCGGGCGATGTCCACCCGGTTGAAGATGGTGAACTCCTCGTTGGCGAGGGCGTGGTAGGTCTTGGAGCAGGCCTCCAGCACCTCCGTGTCTGTGTGCTTCTCGACGATCTCCCGGATCTGACGCAGCAGGGACTCCAGGTGCTGGGGGGGGAGGAGTTATAAACGGCTCCGTAAAGTCGGAAAATGTGTCATTTTATGTACTGGGCTATGGTAAACTCTTTCTCCAATCTGCAGGCTGCAGCCGGCTGCGGCGCTGCATGGAGTCAAATACACCTAATGTCTGATCACGAGATGTTCCCTGCACCACGCAGCTTAGTTTCTAGATGTAGACGGCTACAGAGGACAGTGTAATGTGAGGAAAATTCCACAACAGATAGCAGTCGGTCATAAGGCTACCATCTTAACCACTTAAAAACACCATGAAGTTCAATAGGATGAATGTATGAGGGCCAGAAAATGTTGACATGCTTGTCCAAAAACCTGTGAACTAGTCTTTTCTGCATAGTTCTGAAATGTTCTCATTTGGTTACATTCTGTTGTGGAATATTTGTTTTTTATTGATTGTATATTTTGAGTTTTATTCACATCAATTATGCAGGTACAATGCATTGTGACAAGAACATTTGATTTGTTTAAAATCAACAAATAATCGTGATAATTAATCGTGACCTCAATATTGATCAAAATAATTGTGATTATCATATGCTCCTGTCTGCAGCAGGTGTGTGTGTGTGTGTGTGTGTGAGAGAGAGAGAGCTCTAACCTTCTCCAGGCGCCCTGTGGTGTAGATCTCCAGGTCAAAGTACTGAGGCAGCTGCAACAGGTTGGTGACTTTCTCTGAATCTACCGAATACTGAGGGAGGAACACACACAGGGTAAGGTAACCAGAGGCCACTGTGCTGCACACAGAGAGAGGCAGAGACAAAGGCATGGAGAAGGCCAGAGAGAGGCAGAGAGGGGCAGTGAGGGAAGCAGAGAGGGGCAGTGAGGGAAACAGCGAGAGGTAGAGAGGGGCAGTGTGCTACCTTGGCCAGCAGGGGGGGTAGTGACACAGCAAACAGCTCTGTGATCCTGGTCTTATCGTCGAGCTGGGTCTTCTTCTCCTTGGCCGTCATCACCTGGGTGCACACACACACACACACACACAGAAGGGTTAGCCGGTCGTGGCGGAGGCAGACTCAGGGGAATGTCAGTGAAGGCAGAGGGCTGGAGGTGTGGTGTGCTTCCATTGGGGCGTTCTCTAGGCCCTGCTCAGCCCCACAGGGAGGCTTAGGGCTGTAGAGCCACGAGCCTCCAGCTGCACCGCACGCAAGGCAGTTAGGCTCTGTGTGTGTGTGTGTGTCTTACCCTCTTCCCTGTGCCGCGGCCGACAGGCGGGTGGCACTCTGACGCCTGGCGCACCGTGCACAGCATGATCTCAATGAGGGCCGTCTCCTGTCTGTCTGTCAGCGCTGCACATGCCCGCACACACACACCCGCACACACACACCCCCCCACCAAGGAAGAAGAAATCCAAAGTTACAACTTGTACTCTTACAGTTACTCCTCTTAACCACTGGGGGGCTGTGTGGAGGGAGTGTTGGAGAGTCAGTGTTGGAGAGTCAGTGTTGGAGAGTCAGTGTTGGAGAGTCAGTGTTGGAGAGTCAGTGTTGGAGAGTCAGTGTTGGAGAGTCAGTGTTGGAGAGGGAATGTTGGAGAGTCAGTGTTGGAGAGTCAGTGTTGGAGAGTCAGTGTTGGAGAGTCAGTGTTGGAGAGTCAGTGTTGGAGAGTCAGTGTTGGAGAGTCAGGGCTGGTGTGGTGTGGGGGCAGCGTACCCTCCTCTCCGGGCAGGGCCTCGTCCAGCAGCAGGCTGGTCATACACTCCCAGTCCTTCAGCAGCTCCGCCCCGCTCTCCCACAGAGAGTCCACCAGGTAGGCTGCATGCTCGTGGAGCTGGGGGCGGTGGGGGGGAGAGGGAGACAATTTGTCAAAAGAAATAATCCAGGGTCTCTCTAACATAGTGCCAGAGAGAGATGGAGAGAGAGACAGACAGATGGTGGAGGGGGGGGGGGGGGGGGGGGGGGTCTGTCTCACCTCACTCTCCAGGAAGAAGAAGACTGTGGTTTTGATGAGGTTGGCGTTGATGCTCTGTCTGCCCCGCCTCTTGGGGGCGCCCTCCTCCTCTGCCTCTCGTTGGCTGAACAACCTGGGGGAGGGATGGGAGGGGGGGAATAACACCACACACACAAAGCTTTAACTTGAAGGGTCCAGCCAGGACATCCTTGGACGGATCAGAATGAGGGCCTAACCAATGGACGACTGTCCTCAATCTCCAACCAACCCCACACTCTCCCTCTCTCCTCCATCGCTCTCCCTCCATCGCTCTCCCTCCATCGCTCTTCCTCCCCCCCCCCCCCCCCCCCCCCCCCTCTCTCTCTCTCCCTAACCTAGCTGATCTGGTCAGCTCGGCATCTGCCTCTTTGGTCTGGGGGAGAACAACATGTGGACGTCATCATAATCATCATCATAATCATCATTATCATCTCCACTGACGACACTAACTCTACTCCTGAGGCTAGGTCGTAAGGATCCATTTGTGATTTCTGATTGGATGGAAGAGGTTGGGGAGGGAGGGGGGGAGTGGGCGCCTACTTCTTAAAGAGGAACTCCCCGGCTGCTATGGCGACGGGCCGGTGGGCCGAGTAGACGAGGTGGTAGACGCTCTCGCAGTCCTCGGGGCTCAGCACCTCATCCGTGCTACTGCAGAGACAAGACACACACACACGCTGAGGAGGGTCACCAGCACACACACACACGCTGAGGAGGGTCACTAGCACACACAGGGGCAGTCACACAACAGCCGGCGTCTCTGGACGTGACTGACACAGACGGCCAGGGGGACAGGCAGGGGGACACAGGACCGACACAGGGGGACAGGCAGGGGGGGACAGGACGGACACAGGGGACACAGGACGGGGACACAGGACGACACAGGACGGACAGGCAGGACGACACAGGACGGACAGGCAGGACGACACAGGACGGACACAGGAGGACTTACTGCAGAACGAGGGTGAGCAGCTTTATTGCTTGGACCGCCACGTCGTACTCCTTGTCCAGCGTCATGGAGACGATACGGTCCTGAGGGGGGGGGGGGGAGACAGTGGTGAGTTAAGAGACTTGGTGGAGAGCATGGTTCAGGTGTGTAGCTTGGTGTCGTGAAGCGTCTTGTCCAGCAGGTGGCGTGGTCTCACCTTGAAGCGGCTGGTGAACAGCTCCAGTCTGGTGTTGAGCTCTCTGTTGTAGTAGAGACCCTGCAGGGCTGTCAGACACTTCAAGCGCACCTCGCCTTGCTGAGAACACACACACACACACATTAAGATGTGTGAGACCATCACCACAGATATATCAGAATCCAACTTCTCCAACAAAAATTATTGATTAAAGGGGTTTGTCTTTAGTTATTTGGAAGTGGTTTGGATTTTGGAAATCCGACAAACAGCAGAGCAATGTTCGGTGGAAACTGTGTTGTAAACAGGTGGCCTGTTTGGCCTGTAACAAGTCTAGTAATACGACAAACCTTTTTTTACCACCTGAAGCAAAATCACTCGTTGGTACGTGCAGAAAGTGAGAGTTTGCGCCGTGGTATTGATAAAAAGCTTACTGACCCCAGGTACGTGCTCCCTGACCGCAAACATTTCTCTCACACCGTGCTGCCTAAACTTTATGCCGAGTGTGGCGAAAAAGTTGAGGGAGGCTTATTTTGCTCCAACTACAGATCTGTGGTCTATCATCTTAATCATCGGTATCGAATGGAAATATGAATCTATCGTGATCATTTGACCCCTATCGCCCAGCCCTAATACATATATGTCTATCTTTTCTGCTGCGTAGACGTTGTATGCCAGGTCACGAGGATGTCCCGGTCCTGATGGAGGAAGCCATTAAGGCCGAGTGACTCCTGCCTTGGCCACGTCCTGCTCACCTTGTCGTGCATGGTCCAGCCCACGTATTTCAGGTAGCTGTCGTTGAGGAAGGCGTCGCTGTACAACTTCATCCACACGCCGATCTCCTCTATGCAGATGGCCCTGATCTCTGCTATGGCATCACTGGAGACCAGAGAACACACCGGCATCACCATGGTGACCATGCACGACAAGGTGATGTCATTGTCTTCAGCGCCGCCGTCGTGGTTAACCCACCCTACGGCCTTACAGTCAACAATCCGTCATCATCCTCATCAACCTGATCACAACCGTTATCTCTTAGGCAACGTTATTGATGACACTGCATATTAATTGGAAGTCTGACCAAGGGGGAAACAGACAGGTTTGGCCTAGGAGAAGTGTGTGTGTGTGAGTGTGTGTGTGTGTGCGTGTGCACTTACCGATATCTGTGGACAAACACCCCCTTGAATATGGCGTTCATCATGTTTTCAATCTCATCCTGGTTCTCTTGGAGCTAAGAAGGACGGTAAAAATACAAATCAAGTTTTCAATAACCCTCAAAACACATCACACACAGAGGTTTGAGGTTTCATGAGATACTGAGAGTGTGTTATGAGGATGCGTGTGCGTGCGCGTGCATGCGTGCAATTGTGTGGAGAGGAACAGCAGATGGATGCCCAGTGGGATCTGGTCTTACATAACCCAGTTAACAGTCTCTGCCAGCGGAACCACGGGAGACACACACACACAGACACACAGAGCTAACTGAACAGGAAGGCTAGCTGAATTGCCATCCTGCAGTGGACTGCAGAGGTGTTCTTGCTGTCAGAGGTGATAGACAGCAGAGCAGAAGTGACCCGCGGGGGGAGGCAGGTTAAAGGTCATACCAGGACTGCACTGCATTCAAGTGGCCTGGAGTGTGTGAGGGTAATGTGTTTATGGTGTCAGGAGGACATCATCAGTAAGGCTAGATATTTGTCTAGGGAGCAAGCAAGGAGTCTAGGGAGCATGCCAGGAGTCCAGGAAGCAAGCACGCGAGGAGTGTAGGGAGCAAGCTAGGAGTCCAGGAAGCAAGCACGCGAGGAGTGAAGGGAGCGAGCTAGGAGTCCAGGAAGCAAGCACGCGAGGAGTGTAGGGAGCGAGCTAGGAGTTCCGGTGTGGAGTGCAAACTAACTACCATCTAGCAAGCAACTAACCCCCTGCCGCACTCTCACCTCTTTGCGTTTCTGCAGCAGTAGCTCCAGCCTGTCGTTGGCCCTCTTGGCCACGATCTTGTTCCTCTCCGCTTCGTACTGCCGCTGGGTGTTGTCCATGTTGATGCTCAGGTTGAGAGCTACATTCACCAGGGCCGTCATCAGCTTCATGGCTGCCGGCGGCACACACGCAGGCCAGTTAGAAAAACCCACCTCAGTTCCCTCACGCCTTCAGGAGAAACGCTCACTGTTCCGGCTAACACACACACACACAGACTCGTCGTCGTCTCACCTGCGAGCGTGCTGGTGTGTCGGAAGGCTCGGACCTGGGAGTCGGACAGGCCGGTGAGGAGGGAGATGACCGTGTCCATCATGTACTCGTCGTAGATGATGCTGTACTGGCACTGGCGCACCAGGACGCCGATGAACTCGCAGAAGCTCGACTTGAACTTCTTCCACTGCGGCCCCGCGATGGTCAGAGGGTAGTCCCCGCTGTCCTGCAGGAGGAAGGCAGAGGGGGGACACCTTGTGGTGAAAACGCTCGGCCAAAGGTAGGTCAACCGTTTCGGACGCGCCGTGCGGACGGGGCTGGCCAGGTTTGCTCCCAGCTGGGACACTCGAGGAGACGTGAGGAAGAAAGCTACTACAGGAAGGAGGTGGCGTGGACCTCGGTACCTCGTCAAACTCCTCTGTCATTCTCCGGATGATCTCGGAGTTCTGCATGTTTCGGAACATTTCGCCGCTGACCACACCTGAGAGGGGTGGGGGGGAGAGGGATCGGTGAGAGAGACACAAAGGATCATCGTATCTTCACTGACGTGGTAGGTTGAGTCACAGTGGCAATCAGACACTACAGTTGCAGAGAGGCCACTCTAAGGCATGGAGAGAGATGGGACACACACACACACCTTTGCAGCCGGAACACTGGATGAAGAAGTTGATGAGGTCTAGAAGCGCGACGTCGCGGTCGTGCTTGTAGGACTCTATCCAGTCATCCACCACTGACTGCGCCACAACAACAACAGCAGCAGCAGTAAGGACACAGTCTCTATTAACTACACTTCAAAAGTGCTGCGACCTTGAATACATAACTGTCAACAAATAAACGGTTAGCTTGCAAAAGGATCAAAATATTGAGCAACATATTGCATCCCCCCCTCACACACACTCACACACACACACTGACCTGCATGGCGCTCTTTCCAAGCTTGACCACCTCGAACAGCATCATGTTTTCCATGCCGTTCTCCTGGTGGTGGCCATTCATCCTGCCGGCGCCCTTCCCCCCCTTTCCCTTCTCCCCCGCAGGCTTCTTCCCCTTCTTCCCACCCTGAGACGGACGGAGCGAGGCGGAGACAGAGAGGGGACAACGGTGAGGATGGCGAGCACAGAAAGGACGAGCAACATCGCATCATTGAACATGGCAACGAGTCCGTCAGGGGGTCGAGCAGCATACCTTTCCTTTGGCTGGGATTGTGTTTCTTCCATCGGGATCCTCGGAGAAGTCTGTGTCTGAGGAGAAGCGCGTGTCTGAATCCCTGTTGACACACACGGCTGTTAGACGACACCCACGGCCTAAACAGTCCCCCAATTAAGGCAGCAGGGGGGTCCCTGTACGCAGGGTGAAACGATATGTTGGCCACTTACTGAGGGTAGTGGAACTCTGACGGTATTTCTGGTGCCGCTATCATTTCTGTAACATCTTCTGGACAACCTCAACTTATGACTGACTTGATATCCTCGCAAAGCACCGGGCGACAAAGCCTTCGCATAAGACCTGGAACACAAGGCAACACATTGGAGTTTCCTCTGGTGAAGCACAGGTGGCTCTGGCACAGCCAGAAAAGGGGTGAAAACAGGGTGAAATAGAACTTTTTGGACAATGCATGTTTTACAGGTTAATAATTATTTGGATAAAGGACAGCAAACTATGGATTCAGTTATTCTACATTGCCCCAAGAATCTAAAGCAATGTTTTCACATGGTAACAGAAGACGGACATATGCGCTCCTGTCAGGCTCAGCTGCGTGCTCATTGGCTCCCTCATCTACCCTCACCCTGGTTTCCAGGAAACGTCACCCAAGGCAGGAAAGAGGATCTGCCTCCATGCCCTAATATGGAAGTGTGCAATCCGCCCCGATGTACATCTCAACCAATAAAAACTAGTTATCAACACTGGCTGACATAAACAAGAGAAACAGTGGGATGAAAGGAGAGAGTAGATCTCATAGGCTTACAAAATCATACATGAAATAATAACATTCACATCCAGCATGAGATTGACATACCATGCAGAAAAAGTCCCTAAAAGGTTATTTCTTATTGAATCCAACTGAGTACAGTCTTTACTAATAAAGTACACAGATTGTAGACTCCAGGTGGCAACGTCCACGATGGGAGGAAAGGAAAAAACTCCTCCAATTACCAAACCTGCTCTTAAACAGGGTGTGTCTTTCCACCGCAAGCTAGCTAGGACATAGACAACAGTGCCCATGAGTAGTGAAAGCGTGTAATTCACAAGTTTCTATTAAACACTGACATTGCACTGCACAGAAACAAACTGCACATTTAACAACTTTAACGCAAAAAAAAAAATGACATGCACCATAAAGAGCGGAGATTGTCAACATCTATTAGGTGTGCACAAAAAATAAACACATTTTATGTTCGGGTAACGCACGGTTGTGAAGTCAACTGTTAACTTCCGACTGATTTAGGTTGCTAAGTAGACAACATGTCCTGCAAAATTATGACGCTAACCAGCGGCGTGCCTTGCTATATGAAATTGTCATATTATCCATAACAACACTAACTGTGAAGGCCAAGCTGCAAACAAACAGCTTTCTCGACAGCGTTAAGTAAAGTAATCTTATGCTAGCTGCCTCCTTACATAAATTACACACTGCCACTGAACTCGAGGCTAATCTACAGTTCATTTGCTCTGGCTGGTTACTGTCTGTGTATCGGCTGAAAAGTGGCGCCAACCACTACCAGCAATGCAATAAGAAAGGCACCCAAGAAATGAAAGCAGCTAGCTAACAACAATGCACGTCAACTAAGCACATCTTAACGTCAGCCAGTAGATAGCTAACAAGTAAAATTATAAATCTAAGTTCCCGTTAGTACGTTCCCCCTACTGCGCTGGCCAAGGGCTGCTGTGGCCGCCTGTCAAACTACTTGACGCCAAGCAGCAGCAGTATGCTGCTCAGCACCGGGGAGACCGACAATAATAGCTAGCCTACCTATTTGCTAACATTAGCCATCCGGATATAATCTGAGAAAGAAAGCCCTGTCCATAGAAAGAAAACTTTCACCAAAACACTACCGGTATAACAGGTTCCAAACCACTTCTGTAACATAAACACAAATACTACTTGGCAATTTAGCAACTTTCTCAATGTATTTGTAAACTGAGGTTAGCTAACTAGCTAGCTTTCCTCAAGGCCTAAAATAATCTTGGTGCTAGCTATCCTAGCTACGAATAGCTAGCTGGCTACTTCCCTGCAAAACAGCGGATCTGTCGTAGCTAGCTAGGTAATGTACAGTAAAAGCTGACCCAACAAACCTTTACTGTACTCGCTTACTTCCCCTTAGGTTACAACATTTTAATCACAACGTAAAAAAACATTTGCTATCGTAATGCAAGACCATATATAAAGAGACAAGAAGTAAACATATTTCTGTCCATTTACATAAAAAACATCTCGTCCTTGCGTCGTCCATCTTGCCTCGGGAGCTCAGTTAGCTTGCTAGCTAACTGAGTAAGCTATTAGCTGGAACCAGAAGCTAGCCCACTAGCTAGCAGCTAGCAACCAAAATACAAATCAACAAACTTCTAGATTGCTCTCCGCCATTTTACAGCTAACTTACCTCGTTATCAGAATGTAGTTCCAACAGAATCCTAACTTTGGAAGTTATTGCAGAGATATCAGCGCAATTTCGACACAATTCCGTAGCTAAATGAGTTTGAAAGTGGCGGTCAGAAGCGGTTTTGGACGTTCTCTCACCCCGCTTGCTCCGTAGTACGGATTGTTGTTTCGACGACTGTGAGGGGGAAACGGTGGTGGAAATTGTGGTGCAGAGCTGCCACCTACTGGCCAAAGTAGTCTTTGCACGTCTGATGCCTCATGAGTAATGTGACATCTAGTGGGTATTTCCGCGCAGCGCTGCTGTCAGTTAAGTCAAGTGTATGAATTGCTGTGGAATCATTGCCCCAACACAAAACGTGTTAAATCTATTAGAGGGTTTATTTCCACTGACATACGTAGGCCTAAGGTTCCTTGTGATTAGGGAGAACTGTTTAAATACTGGTGACAAGGACCCCACTCATCCTCTGATAGTATTAATAAAAACAAAAAGCCATTATAAGGACAATTGAATGTATAGAAAACCAAAATATATATGTACTGTTAATCATCTATGTTCTTAATTTATTGTGCATTTATTTATTCCCTTTTCTTGGCTGGATATTTCTTGGCAGACAATTGATAAACACTTTCTGGTACAAGTTTTTTGCCAAGTTGTGATTTGAAACAAATACTGTACAGGTAGCTACATAGGTACATGTACAGGTATAATTATTGTTGGTTCTTTTATCAAGTTCCTAGGCGTCTATCCTAATCCTATATTTAGATAAATACTCCCCATATAAGCTAAACATTATTATCAACAGTATGCTAAAACGTTGTGACCTGTTGTCATTTTATCAACTAATCCACTAACCCATAACTTACCTGTGGAAAAGGCCCAGCCAGTAAAAATGTCACAAAGAATTGCTTAATCATGATTGTTTATTGTTCACACTTGGTAAAGCAAGTGATAAAGTAACATATTACAAATGAGAGGGGCATTTCTGGAACATAATTTGAAATGAGGAATGAAAGAATCAGGAATGAGGAATCATATTGTCTGATGATGCACACCAAATTCAATTTAAACATTCTTAAGTGGAGTTAGCTACTTAGAACACGTAGAACACAAAAGAAGAAAATGCACATAAAACATTTAAAAAATCTATAATTATTCCAACTTGTCAGCAGGCAAGTGAGAAATGAATTACCCACAACTGGGAGTGACACTGTTGTAGAAGACATGCACCCTGACTTAGTTACTCCCCTTCTAAAAATGCTTCAATGAACTTGTATCTATGAGGATATGGTTAGAATGGTAAACAGAAATGATCTGATCGTTAAGTTGAGGCAACAACACACAACAAACAATCGCAATGAGAAAGCACAACTGGCGAGAGCTGTGGTGGAACATTGCCATGTAAAGACCCATTCATCAACACCCAGTATGCCTTCCAAATAAGGCAGTTCTGTATTTACAAATGATTTGTGTAAATGCAATCAAAATATTCATTATTCAAATTTCTATATACAGTGGGTTCCGAAATATAATACATCTCTATATACATTTATTATGTTTTAAAATGACAAGCCTGGCTGCAGAACTGTATGTGTTTCAACCAACTGGCTCTGACGTCATCAACACCTTCAAACCAAGCACAAGATAAGAGACATAGCAAGTTAGCACATACAACTCTGCAGCTCCGGTAGGCTGCGTTAGTGTCGATAGGTGCAGATCGGTGCAGGAGCAGCGTTTTGAAAGTGTCACAGGGCTTCTTAGGAGTAGGTCTTGATCTTTTGAGTGATGGTCCCACAGCAGATGGGACACTTGCTGAGGGACTCGGAGCACTCCTTGCAGGTGACGAGGTGTCCGCAGGGGATAAAGACGATGCACGTGTCTCTGTCCATGCACACTTTGCACTGTTTTTCCCTCTGCAGCTTCCGTAGTTTCTCGAGGGGGTCGTCACCTGAACGAGACGTACAGTAATTGACATGTTTAGCATTGACTGTACCTGTAGTATAAGGGATTTTCTGAAAACCCTATTCAACACAAGCCTTCATAAAGGCATAGCTCCTATAATATTGTATGCTACAGTTAAGACGATAGAGGGGAAAAAAATCAAAAGTAAGTAGAGCAAGTGGCATTTCCTCGAGACCTGACCTTTGCTTGTGTGTGCACCACATGAGACACTCACCTTCTTGTTCGTTGGACACCGGTGATTCGCTGTCCGGGGCCCCCTTAAAGCAGTCATGTAGCAGGGCCTCCAGGGTGCTATAGCCATCTCCAGTTTTCTGGATCTGCCCCAGGATGGTTTTCTCCACCAGGCAACCCTCCAGGCCCATCTCCAGGGCCTTCTGGGCCATGGGGGACAGCAGCACCTGGGGATCTACAGGGAACGCAGCCAACAGAACACAGACGGAGGCTCAGGCATGGCAGGGAACAGTCTCTGGATGAGAAAGAGGTTCGTCTCATGCGGAAAGCAAAGGTCATCCACACTCACCCTGGCCATGACTTGAAAATCCATTGTGATGGCGTGATGCCTAGGAATTTAAAATAAAAGAAAAAAGGATTTGACAGTGTTGAAACTGGGTGATGATTCACAATGAATCTGTTGACATCATGTCTGTAAAATTTGGGCTCCAGTTAGTGTTACAATCCGATGACTTACAGTGTTCCTTTGTGGGGATTGTAGTTGAACATTGTTGACAAACTCGGGTCCTTTCTCCGCCAGCAGGAAGCTGCACCTGTTTCAAATGCAAAGAAAGACTCTCGCCATTAGAGTTTGGAAGAGCTGTGGGCTCCACTCAGAGCAATAAAAGCTCTAGGATGTAGGGTTAATAAAAGGCAATGAAGCTGTGTGTGTTTACCCAGGGTAATGTTTGGCATGCTCCTCCCAAGGATCCTCCTCCGGCTGCCAGCCCTTCAGACCGCCTCCACAGCGGAAACACGACACTTTGTCTGGAGCTCCTGCAACCAACACACACACAATCACTTTTCTAGAGAACGAGGATTTGATTTTCGTATTCAAATCCTCCTTCTTGGCTCAGACACGGCATCAGCTACCTGTGCTGTAGAAGCCTGCTCTGGCCAGCCTCTCCGGGTCGACGGCGACCTGGATGTGGGCGAAGCTGCCCAGCCTCTCCTCAAAGCTCTCCATGGGGATGTAAGGCCCAGGGCGCCCCCTGCTCACCCCCTCCTCCTCTGCAGCGCCCTGGGAGGGCACGTTCCCCACGTCGTGCCCCAGGATGAAGTAGCAGTTCGGGAAGTACTTGGAGTGCTCCCCCCAGGCCGTGTCCCCGGCCTCCCAGCCCGACAGCATCCCTCCACAGCAGAAGCACAGCACCCTGTCGCTCTCCCCGGTGCTGTAGAACCCGGCCTGGGCCAACTCGAGTGGCCTCACCGGGGTCTCGGAGCGCCACGCGTCGAAGGTCCTCAAGCGGGAGTCTTCGTTGCTCATTTGGGGGGCTATGGGGTACGTGGACTCGTCCACCACCTCTCCCGTCCGCAGGCGGAACTCCCTGTCCTCCGCCTCCTCGTTGTAGGGGGAGCCGTTGGTGAGCGCCGGGACGTTGTATCGGTAGGTACAGCTCAGGAACTTGCAGGTCGGGGAAACCTAGAGCAGAGAGGATGAGGAGAGAAGTTTGCCAGCTGTACCCAGAGAACAAATCTTCGGAATGCACCTTAGCGTCGGAGTCGTCATCATCGCTATAGCGTCGTCAGCAGTACCTCCAGGTGCCTCTCGACGGGAGTGTCCCCGCCACACCAGTTCTCCACCGTCTTCTGGCAGCTGAAGCAGCGGACCCGGTCGGCGTGGCCCGTAAAGTAGAACCCGGCCCGGGCCAGCCTCTCCACTGACACCTGCTGGGCCAAGGTGGAGCCGCGGAACGAGTCCAGACGAGAGTCCATCATGGACCAGTCAATGGAGTGGTCTGCCTCCAGGTCACTATCTCCTCTGAGGCCTGACATTCTGAAGGACAGTCAGGGGAGGGAGCTACGGAAATAGAATTGGATGATTTAAGAGCAAAGGAGAAAGTACAATTCAGTACAACTTTATAAATAACTACACAAACGACAGATCTGATGTTGATGCTCTAGAGAACACTGTGACCACTATAATAAAAAAATCCCAGCCCCCAAAACAAACAAACTAAAATAAATTGTGTACATTGTTTAAATAAAATGCAAAAGGTCAGGAGAGGGTGCTATAGTGTCTGTCTGCAGATTGCAACACTGCCCAGGATTTTGTGCACTGTGCCTTTAAGAGTGGCAGAGGGCTTGTGCTCACATGGAGGCGTTGGCTGCTGCATGTGAGAGGTGGGGGGGAGTGAAAAAGCAGGTTTCGTTCTCACTCGAGCCTATGTAGATCAATGACTATCCTGTCAAACAATGTGTGGGTATGGGGAGTGCCGGGAACATTACGATCCTATCACGCATGCTCCCCTGAAAGGAATTTAACAAGTGATTTGAATTTGCCCTGTGGACACTTCAATTACTGAGCAGTGAAAGGATTCTTCTATCTTTATGACTAAAAACACATCGGTTTTTTAGACTGATACGGTAAACATCAGGGCTGTGAGAGAGATGTATATACGATGTGTACATTCTACAAGCTGTACAAGCATACAAGCTAGTGACACTAGCTTAATTTGATCAAACATGACAGCACTATAAACATAGGGTGAGGGTGATGATGCAGACTGTGGCACAGAACAAGTGAAGGTTCCTCCCAGAAGGACAATGTACAGAGTTCTTGTTGCTGACACAGACACACCTCACCTCACCTCAGACACAGACGGGTTTATACCCACCCACGTGGAGGGACAGTCCCCCATCGAAATATGCTGACCTGAACTCATGCTAAACTTCCCTTTCAGCAGGAGGTATTTTCTGCAGAATTTTGCTTTATTTTGTGGGATTGCCCCAGTCTGTCAATGTCGCTCTATAAAGTTTCCCTTTAACAGTTTTGGGGGTTGGCATGACTTTGAGGGTGTGAATGACACCGTACAGTTTGGCTGAAACCAGGGGGATGATAAATAATGATATATTTGTGAAGCAGATTCTTTCATCCAATGAGTGATCCAGGAAATATCATGTAGACAACAGAATACTTCAGAATCACGGCTTTCCACACGTCCGCACAAAACTCCCTTCCATTTCCTTCTGGAGATGCAACCAATCCCAACTGAACCCAGATAAGAAGATGGATGCATCAGCTAACTCCATATTGGTCTCTTGTCAATATTACTTTTTGGACCTCCACGATGGAACAGACGAACTAGGGTTAAAGAAAAAAGACTAACAAGCCAATTGGAAGCCTGCCTAGTTGTGGAGGTGGCACTGGGGTTGTCAATGTGATAATGACCACTCAAACTGAATTGTCTGGACAAGAAAAATCTAGAAGGATCACACAGCTTTTAGTCCGGGTAAACGATATAGTACAATAGATGCGCGTGTCAACAGAGTAAATGACAGACTAAATAGTGACAGCTGGGACGATTCCTGCTAAGTCTGATAAGAGCGCTAAGCATTATTCAATGCTATTCATGACTTAATGTAGAAAAATAACATCGTGTTGCCTATATGTTTTCACTAAAACGGTCATTATCTTACTATTTGCCATATGTATACCTCTTGATCGTCGCTTTGCTACGACAGTTGCCTGGGTGGTCAGCCAACATGAACGAATGTGTTTGTTTGTGCTAGCTAGGTAGTCTAGCCTGGCTATCAAAAAGAAAAAATTGCAAGCTAGCAATATAACAAACAACATTAAATATAATAGGAAAATATATAGATTCTTACATTCGATAAGCTTTGCGCCTGTTGAATTTAATCTCGGCCCAAAACAGTTCCTTGGACTTCAACTGTGTCCTCTAGGACAACAATATCCGAACGAGTAAATGTTGCTGCGACCCTGTAGACAGGAAGTACATTTAGCCTAGCAGTCTAGTGCGCACTAGTCTCGGCGCAACTTATCAGATCCCAAATATGTATGACGTAGAAGGGTCAGATCATTAGAAAATGATTGAAGATTCCCAAAGTTAAAGATAAAATACAGATAAAACCATGTGCTTAAAAAACACCTTAATCTTCATTTAAATGAATTCTGATAACAAATTGCATATTCACCTCTCAATCAACAATTCTGCATCGACCAGATCTAAGTAAGATTTATCCACAGGTTACTGTCTGAGTATGGACATGAACAGGAAACAACAGAATACAATCTAATTGTGAGGTCATGCTATGCCAAGGCAGGGGATTTTATAATGCAAAAATAGGAAATGGTCATGAATGGAAAATACCGTTACGGTCTCAACAGAGTCTGGGGTTGGCATTTTAAAGGGATCTGAGCCTATACACCTCATTTGTGAAAGGCTCAAGCAAGACTCAGATCCGCATTGAAACTGTTGGCATACATCCGATTCTGTGGCCTTAATCATGGCGTTTTTCCCCATTCGTACAGGTCCGTTTCCTCAGTGCCAAGTTGATTAGCTTGATCTCAGAATCCGATCGCATCACAACACAGAACTAACAGAACTGTGCATTTATGTGATCATATTTTTTTTTACGATTTCACTTATATACCTTTTTGTATAGGCTCTAGCCTACTTGAAATATAATGATCTTATTTTAATTTGCCCTCACAGAGGCCTAACGGCCTAAAGGAGTGTCTATTATGAGGTAACAGAACCTCATTGTGTCTATCATGAAATTCGGGCAAAATGTCGCGTCGAAAAACCACGGCCTTTATGCAGCCTGTCAAGGCATGATAGTTTGTTTGAAAATGCACTTGAGGCTGCATAAACTTCTACAATTGATGTGGAACAGGACTACTAATAGCGGCTCTCAGTGCACTCCATACATTCGTGATATCAGAAAGCTGCAAAGCAATGAATTCTATCGGGTTGACATTGGCGAGACTGAGATTCCAGAGAGTCTTATCACCGGGGACATCATCAGGCCTACATCAATGAATATCACTGAAAACCGACAAACCTGGAGCCTCCTCCATGCAGGCGGCCACAAGGGATGGGTGCCGTGGAATTACAAACTTTTATTTCACTGCAACGGGGTCTCACCGATTAAACCATCTGCTGAGATATTTGAGGAATTATGCTACAGTTTGAGAGAAAATTACGGAAAATGTGCAATTGTGGTCGATCCACACAACTCAAGGGCTTCAATGCGTGGGTATGCATCGGGTTCTTGGATGACTTTTCATCACCTGCCTTCGGGCCCGGTGGAATTTACACTCATAACCTGCTGCCCCTCGGTAGCGCGTTCTTACGGCCACGAACTTCTCCAGCTGCCCTTCCAATGCGCGCACTTGAGTCCTCTGAACAGTGCATGGTCTACAGTGAAGTGGTTTGCAAACAATAACCGAGGGAAATACTCTGAGACCATCTACGACCATGACACTCGGCATAAATTCGTCTACTGGATTGAACTAATGGAAGGGGCTTTGAAGATAATGACCAAGAGGAAATGGGAAGAAGCCGGCTCTAGAGTATGGAAAAATGAGAGCATTTACCTCAATGACTGACTGACATTAATGGTGTACCCAACCAAACTCTGAGTTCACGTCGTTGATTAACAATTGAAGTGCTGAACCAGAAAGCATGACAAGCGTCCATATTCATTTCAGAACCTGCTCAAACCTGCCACTTTTTCCTAGATTGATATAAACTGTCTGACCTTAACCTAAAACACAAATGAATATTAAGGCCTAATAAGAATATACTGATGGGGTTTCCAACAAGTCAGTTAGCCAAGCCATAGCATAATATTTACAGATATAGTTAGTTGGGTGAAAATGACTTATCACTTACAAAAATATGGCATGCAACGTTATCTATGCAAAAGTGAGACCAAAAGAAAGAAACAATATTGGCCTTTTAATGAATGCAATTGCATTACTTCAGAATTGATGAATTACTGAATTTTTACAATCGTTTCCTCGAACAAAACTTCTTTAAACAGACCTTTGTAATAGTCTTAAATGGCAATGTACTATAGCCTGGCATTGCCAGACCAATTCACAAATACATGTTCGTCTGCAACCTCTCAGTTCATGTTTTTTTCTCTCCAAGGGGTGCTATCAACAGGCACAGACCAAAATACCTATAGATACAATTGGATAAGCAATCAAAGCAATGAATGACAACTAGTTTTTTTTTAATGAAAATGCCTCAACAGTACTCCTATGTACAGTTATTGTAGTTAACACAGTCCATATCAGATAAATGGTTGTGCTTGGCCCATTTTGGTTGGAGGAAAATCTGTTTGAATATGAGGGTGGCCAGACCAATCTGCCAGAGCAAATACAACATGAGATAATGACAAATTAGTTGTGGTGAATCCTTTAGAAGCACAGGCCTTTTATTGGGCAAAGTTATAAAATATTTTTAAAGGATTAGAACGCACAACTTGGAATGAAAAAACAATGACGGGTAAGCAGTTTTCAAGAGAAGTCTATTGTTTCAACCACACACAACATGTACATATGGTGATTAATTTAATCAGGCCATAAATAACATCACAAAGCAGTAGACATTTTAAAACTAGCTTTTCAGAGACTAAACTTGAATAGTTTCCAACTTCGTACAAAATAGATTTCTCATCACCACGGTTTTAAGTGGATGACAGTTTAAAGCCTCAGATTCCTCCTGTCAGGAATACTCTTTCAAGCGAAGAGTCCAACTCAGCCCACAAGGCTAACTCTCATCTTCTTTCCTTCATTTGAACTGATCTATAGTCCTGCATGGTAAAGAGAAACCAAATCTCAACTTGACTTTCCATCGTCATGCAAGCTAAATCTTATGCTAATAAAAGGCAAATGAGGGAAAGGGTAGAGGGCCGACAGGAAGTAGACATGGTAAGCTAAGGAGAGAAGAGAGAACCTGGACGTGACCAGACTTAGATCTCTGAAGCTCTCCTGCAGGTCATCCCTCAACGATCCTGCGCAGCAGTGTGCCCAGGCCTCCTTTGGCCACCTGCAGAGGAGTCTTCTCCTCCTTGTTCTCGATGTAGATGCTGGCTCCGTGCTCCACCAGCAGCTTGGCTGCCTCCACGCGCTCTTCATCACATGCCAGGTGGCTGAGGAAAAACCCCACACAGTTTGTGGTATAGAGCAGAATTCAACCACATCCAAAGAACCGGGAATTGTTGTCCATTTTTTACGCTCTTGCAAGAACTAGATCTTTAAATGGTTCTCAACATGAATAGTAATACTACACCTCCACAAGACCCAGATCTGACTGGACATGAGCCAATTCACAGAGTTTATGTTGCTGTCTCACAAGCATCATGCTCTAGAGCTCTTAATAACTTCCACTTCCTATGGTTATAATGTGTGTGTTTAAAAAAAAAAAAGAAGATGTGCCTTAAAATTAGGTGCCATTCAGTTGACTTTATCGATCCCAAAGACAATTCAAGTGTTACATACCTTTTAGAATGTTATTCTGGATAAATAAAGTAAATTGAATTGGGAGGCTTCACTTTCTGAACTTACAGTGCTGTGTTGCCCTCTGAGTCCTGGATGTTGGTGGAGGCACTCTGCTGGAGAAGCAGCTCGATGATGCGGTAGTTGCCCTGGGCTGAAGCTCTGTGAAGGGGAGTGGACTCCAGCTTGTTTGTGGCATTGGGGTCAGCCCCGTTTTCCAACAATACAAGGGCTATCTGATAAGAAGCACGACAGTGTTAAGGATTTTATCTATATAAATATAGGCTTTCATACTGTCACAACCATCAACACTAGTTCATCAGATATATCTGATTTTTTGGTTAATCTGTTCAAAGATACAGGTATTTATACTAAACAACAGCAAAATGTGATATTTGTTTATACAGTTATACAGCTGAATAATAATATGTTATAGGTTGACGTATGTTGGTGAAAAGGCACTGGGGTGCCAGGATTACCTCATATCTGTCTTTAGAGGCTGCATAATGCAGAGGAGTGCAGCCATTCTGGTTTACCGAGTTCAACTGGGCTCCTTTGGATATTAGAGACTTGACTATGTCTTCTCTGCCTGCAGATGCTGCTATGTGGAGGGGAGTCCAAGAGGCCTGGAACAACAAGGACCATTACTGTCAAACCTTGCTGGTCATAATCTCATAATTAGCTTTTTCCCAGTAAAGTCATAGTTGCCACATGTAAAGTAACCAGAGATGCATTTGCATGGAATTTACATCATCTTTCAGGTCCACTTCAGCTCCTAGATCCAACAGGAATTCCACTACATTGGTGTGTCCAGCAGAACATGCCCAGTGTAGAGCTGTTCTGTGATCCTGATTAGAGAGGAGCAGAAATAAACGATAATATGAGACCGGTGGTCAGAATTTTTACTTAAAATAAACTAGCTAGCTTGACATCTGGATGTTAGCTGTCCAATGTCTAACATTGCTCATAATGATACAGCATTCTGCCTGAACTTGAGATAAAGAGTGATGACTTACTTGGTCCGTTTTAGATGCGAGTGACTTATCAGTTAAAATTAATTTCTTCAGTTGGTCAAACTGACCTATGTAGGCCAGATTGCAGACTTCCACATTTGATACTGACCCCTCCATTGTCATCAATTGCACCACTAGACTATCTGAATCCTTTACTATTTTAAAGACAAAAAGTCATCAACATGACTCAGGATATTGCGAGATTTTACTTCCGTAAGATAAACGGCTGTGACCTGAGTAACATTTCAGAATAAAAGCGTTGGCGCGATAGTTCATTTGCTGACATGCATCCTGCGCTGTCATAGAACCTTTATTTTTGATGAAAGTCTAAATTCCGGAAAACCAATCGAGATGTTTTTTGAACGACTACAATCGACACATTTCCACTCTAGCTGGGCACAGAACCAACACCATCGTTTCTTAAAAAACAACCTATACACAAATAAACATATATTTCTTACTTACGAGGGGACAGCATTCTAAATTCCACACAGACATGGCGGCAACAGTTGTAAGTTTGCTAGTTGCAATCTCCCGTTTCGAGTATATACGTTAGAGTTAGCCATGTTAGCTTGGCAGCTAGCTAGCTAGGCTAGCTAACCAGCAACTCATCTGTGGGTTGATAGAAAGCTAAGCTATTTGTTTTACATGCGTTAGAAGCCAGCTCTCATGTTGAGATGGCACGTTAGAAATAGCTGATATTCCTAGTGTTCAATGTAGCTAACTGCTGTTGTTGTCTACACGGTCTTTCCCCTGCCTTATCAACCCCTTGACCCATTTATGATAATCCCGCTACTATAATTTGCGACACACACAGGGCTTTATCAACCTTATCTGCCAATAGCCACTATCACATATCAATGGCCTGCTGTTTCTGCCAAACAACCACCGGGGGCTAGTCTTTGCCTTAAAATATTTAATTCAGACATAAGAATCTTGAGTTAACTTTTGAAAAATATACAATTTGGCCATTCCTGCTTATTCCAGGACATTGAGTTCAGTAGTAGACAAGGATGGTTGAGTTCAGTAGTAGACAAGGAACAGTCCAGTAAGGCTAAACCCCTTCCTCAAATCTCCATTCTAGGACTTCAGGACCCATGTTGACCAGTCATGCAGGTACTCAGAGGAATTTGTCAACATTTATTATGACTGCATGGACAAGAAGAGGCGGGTAAGTGACACCATCCTGACAACTATTCTGCTACCTTCTCCTTGTCCTATTAAACGTGTTGCTCCAAGGTGTATGACCACTGTGCTGTATGCGTTTGATATAGAACCTGACTCGTCTGTATCTGGACAAAGCAACTCTGGTGTGGAATGGAAACGCAGTGTCAGGCCACAACGCTCTTGGAGAATTCTTTGAGTCACTTCCATCCAGCGAGTTCCAGGTCCACACACTGGACTGTCAGCCAGTACATGGTAAGGCTGAGTTTACTGACTAGTGGGCTATACACATGCAACCCTACCATATGTGGAAGCCTTTTGCATGTAGTTGTAATGCCTTTTATTCTTGTCTTTCACAGAACAAGCAACCCAAGGGCAGACTACGCTGCTTGTGGTCACTGTGGGAATGGTGAAGTTTGATGGGAACAAGCAGAGATACTTTAACCAGAACTTTCTCCTGACGGCACAAGCTTCACCAAACAGCGATCAACCTGTTTGGAAGATCGCAAGTGACTGCTTCCGTTTCCAAGACTGGAACAGCTGAAAAACCTGTGGCCACTGTTTCTCATTTCTCTCTTTTCTGTATGTATCCATATCCCATTTTAGTGAAAAGCTTCAAGTTGTAATATGTAAAGTATACTGTGTGCCTATTTTATTTTATTTTTTAAATAAAAAAATACAAAGAGGTATAATCAACAAAAAAAACACATTTATTCATCACAATGTAACCCCACAAATTATGGAAAACAAGAAATGCTCAGTGAAGAATATACACTGTACTTTGAGGGTATACATTTACATACCTGTCTTTTGACCCACACAAGTGGAAAAACCCCTTTCACAACATTCACAATAAGAACAAAAAATCTTTGGGGTCAAAATTGCACATCTAACTGATAACAGACTGTTTCACAGTAGCAAAGTTATCCTTGTAACTGCTTGAGTAGGATACCAAGTAGTGGTATGCCTTTTTTGTGATGGAACAATTTTAGATGCACATAAAGTCTAGATACAAAAATGCAGAAATATGCACATAAATAAGTCTAGAAAGATCCCATACAGATACTCATTGCCAATTAAATATATTAAATATAGTCTTCCTGAGTCATTTAGGATTTTACATGTCATTTGACAGTCAAAAAAACAGCAAAACACAATACACACATCAGCAATAATATCATGGCTGGTCAGAACAAAATAGTGCAATTTGGTGGTGTGGCTTTATGCAGATATATGGTTCTTCAGTTGTAGTGCTAAATAGGCTGGAAAGTGTTGACAATGCATCCTGCCTGTTATGTCAAGGTCTGAAGGTCTGTTTGTTCTAGCACTTTACCAGCATGATAGTGGACCAGCTAAATCCTCTGAAATACTACACTACTTCAAATCCTTCAGCCCTTTCAACAGTCAAACCCTATCTAAACTTCACACAGATGACGTGTGTACTGCAGTGAGTGAGGGTCGTTGGAAGGCACAGTAACGTCCCCACTCCTGTTCTGCCAACAGGGGGCAGCACACACCTCCAGCTCAGTTGGTCTGGTGCCACCCACCCACGCACGACAACGACAGGCAGCAAAAAAGGGGAAATGATCGCCTAAGCAGAGGCAGATAATATTTAAAAATACAATAAAGTTACATGGGGATGGCCGGTGTGCGTTTCTAAAACTTTCATGGAACGTTCACGGTTCCACTTTACGTCCCTGAAAGTTGAGGACTACTGCATCTCTTGTCAGGCTCCAAGGATATGTGATTTTGTCAACGACACACTTCCAACCTACTAGCAAGGGCAGACTGTACAGAAACAGAGTGAAGGGCAGCACAGAGCTGGAAAATACCCTTCATATCAGGAGAACAAAAACATAAGTTTACAAAGCCGCCAATGATTATGATCTCCGCATGGAAGGTTTTAAGAGATCCATATCATACTTCGCAGCGTTCCAAGTAAACTTAGATTAGACCAAGTTTCTAGTCTCCAGCAAATGAGGGACCTTCATGTTTGAGCGGTGATCCTATTTAAATATACAAGGCGTGCAGTGAAGATTGAAAGGCGTACATGTGCACACGTAACAGATGATGGCGAGTCATGCGTTGGGCTGGCATGCTCCTCACTTCCCCCCGTACATTCTCTCTATGTGGTGGAGATAGTGGTTCTTCAGCTCCTTCCTCTTCAGCTTGAAGGCGTCTGTGACCAGGCCTGTCTCTGGGGTCCACGGCTCAGGACTCAGGTGGACCTTCAAGGGAATCTCAAACCTCTGCAGCTTGACTGGAGGAGGGGGCAGAGGGAAGGTGTGAAGAGTCAATGCAGGGCCTGTGCCAACTTGGATTGGAGTGTACAATGTAATTGTCATATGCACAGTACAACACAGGTCATTCACGGCAATGGAATTCTTATAACAAGGCAAGGTAACAGCCATGTAGTAAAAAAATAAATAATAAAAAAACAGCAATTAAAGTAGAACCAGCAATAGCACAACAACAGCAACACAAATAGCTATAATAACACAACAAAATTACTAGCGGCGGAAATGAGTGGATAGTTCTGCCTTAACAACACACGCCTGCCACCTTGACTACGTTGTTTAAAAAATTATTAGCGATATTCGCCGTGTTTCCGCCAGTTTTCTCACTTTAATTCCAACGGCAGTCCCCCCCCCAATCCATCATCAAATCTCACCCTACTACCTTGACTAACATTTTCTGCGGGAAACCCTGATATCATTTAGATTTACACCTTAAAAAGCAATTCCATAACCAGATACTAATGTTGCCACTCATATTATACACTAACTGCTGATCGTTCCTGGTGACATACAGTGTTTCCCACAGATTAGAAAACTATATGTGGCGGGGGGGGGGGGGGGGGGGGGGGGGGGGGGGGGGATTGGAAATAATTCACAAAATCAACAACAACAAACAAATAATTTCTGCATATGCAGGTAGCGACGCTGCATACAGGGTGCTAAATAACTATTTAACTGTTCGGCTCCATGACGCCGGGTAAGTAGCTAGCTCTTGAAACTTCTCACCAAAAGAACGTAGGGGAACCTTCGATTAAGACATGTCCGTCGGTACCTAGCGAAAAGTAGCCTCAACTTTCCTAGACCTTTAGCTACGGCACTAATGCTGAAGGCTCGCTGATGTAGCTGTCGGTCTCACTAGAACGGCGTATGCATTGTTGCTAACGTGTGCTGACGTAGTGACTGTGTGTGTATGTGAGAAAGACGCGTGCGTGAAAGAGACGGAGGGAGAGCAGGGAAAGGAAATGCAGCTGAACGAATACGCTGCGTGTTTTTACCTAAATAGCGATAAAAAAAAATGTTTTACGAAACGCAATGTGTGGCGGCCGGAGTTGATTCTGTGGCGCACCGCCACAAATTAGTCTATGTGTGGGAAACACTGACATATCGTGGCTGTTCTTACTGGAAGTGGCGACCTGACGAATCTCCTTCAGGACTTCTCTCTCCATGTCAGGGTGTGTACACAGCTCCTCCCAGCTCCCCTCCACACCCCTCCGCCTGGCCAGGTCCGTCAGACTCTTCTGGTTAGGCACCACTAAGCTGATCACATAGTTCTGATCACTGTGGGGGAGGGGGGGCAGAGGTCAGAGGTGAAGGGTTAGAGACACGAGGGGCACAGTTCATGGCCCGGGGATGTCACTCGCAGAGTGTCAGGCTCACCTGTTGGCGAAGGCACAGATGTTGTCGACGAGCGGGCACGTCTTCAGAGAGGACTCCACTTTGCCCAGAGACACGTACTCCCCAGCCTGCAGCTTCACCAGGTCCTTCTTACGGTCTGACACGACACAAGACGCGCCCCCCAAAAAATCACACACTCACCAGGAAGGAGAGCTTAAAGCCCCTCTTGGGAACAACGTCTTGTTTGAAGACTTGTCTTCCATAGAAAAGAAAGAAGACTGCGCTCCGTCTGAGCGGACGTGATGCGAGTGTGAAAGCGGTTGAGCGCGGTACGTACCCACTATCTGCAGACAGCCGTCAGAGTGGATTTCCCCCACGTCCCCAGTGCAGAACCACCTCTGTCCACTGTCATCCACAAAGAAGTCCTGGTTGTTACACTCCTTCCCATAGTAACCTACGGTGACGTTGTGACCACCAATCAGGATCTCCCCGCGTGGGTGGGGCTTGTCCCGGGTGGTGTAGCCTCCTGGGGGGAGACAGGGGGGACGGGTCGGTAATTGAAGGACAGATTAGGACATCTTCGTGGTCATCTTGATCAACAATGAATCCTCTTAAATCATCGAGGAGCATCGCAAGCCTGCGTGTTGGAGTGAACGAACGATACCTTCCAGCCAGTCTCGGAGTTGGACCTCGCAGCATTTTAGCGGCGACCCCACCCGTCCCGTGGTGTAATCTTCCACTGTACGAACGGAGACAGAACCCTTACATGAGAACGTGAACCCCCCCCCAACAAAAAAACTGCTACGGTTCGCAGCCACACAAAGGATGCCCGTTTTTGTTTTTAACTCCTCTTTACACCTCCTTCTCCCTTCATGACATCCCTCCCCCGGCATCCCTCCCCCCCCCCATCCCCCCCTCCCCCTACCCAGCGTGATGGTGCCGGCGCCGCAGGTCTCGGTGAGCCCGTAGCCCTGGCCCACGGGGCAGCAGAAGCAGGCGTTCATGAAGAGCTGGGTGGCGGAGGAGAGCGGAGCCCCGCCGGACAGCATCAACCTCACCCGGCCTCCCAGAATGCTCTTCACCTTACGGAACAGCAGCCTGGGCGCGCGGGACATAGAGCCACACAACCATCCCAGTCAACACACACGGTAATCAACATGCATTTCTTGTTTGTTGGGCGTCTACCGCGTTTCGGCGTCACCCGAGTCCTTACACGTTGCAGAGCGGCGCGTCGTAGCCTTTCTTCATCTGCTCCAGCTTGTAGTTGTAGCCCAGTTTGAACAGAGTCTTCTGAACGTAGCTCATCTCCTCCACTTTGCTCATCACACCTTTGTGAATGCGGTCCAAGATTTCCTGGTTTTCAAGCAAACAGACATACTGACCGACCAAAGTAGCGGTGTTCAGAGAGCAAATACAGAGAGAAAGATACAGTGAGAGGAAGAGAAGAGATACAGTGAGAGGAAGAGAAGAGATACAAAATAACAGAAAGAGAGAGAGAGAGGGGGGGGTGAGGTCTTACTGGTACAGCGGCCATCAGGGTCGGTCTGAGCACAGTGCTGTCCCCCTTGCAGCCTCGCTTGATCTTGGTGGACTGGAGGGACACAAGAGGGACAAACATGACGCTCACCCAATCAGCTCGGAGGGCTGCAGGGGTCAGCTCCGCCCCCCGGGCGCACTCTGCTGGCGTTCATTACCTGGTCAGACAGGGTCTGCGGGGAGGAGTACCCGATCCGACATCCGTACGCCACGCACGAGATCTCTGCAGTCAGCTCCAGCACGTGAGCCAGGGGCAGGTAGGCTATGTAGGTGTCTTTAGGTCTGTGTGTGTGCGGGGGGGGGGGGGGGGGGGGGGGAGACACACAGAGTGAGGGATTGTGGGATTGTTCAAACAAATGCCAAGACAAATAGCACAATAGCCAGGATTGTGACGGCCATGGATTGGATTCACATGCAAATATGCTCAGCGTGAGGCTACCCACCCCAGTCCAGGTATTCGATCGCACTGGCCTGTCATGCCAGCGATCAGGTTGCCGTGGATGATCATGACTCCTTTGGGCCGGCCTGTGGAGCCGCTGGTGTACATCACCACAGCCAGGTCTGAGGGCTGGGGCCTCACCACCTCCCTGCTCACTGCAACACAAACAGCCACGCCATCCAATCAGCCGGCGCAGCAACGCAGGCAACCAATCGGCCGGACAGCCTTCATTGGCTACGTCTCTGGAGAGGAAGGGAAGCTTCGCGCGGAGCTCCTGAGAGCTTACTGTATGTGGGGGGGGGGGGGGTCTCGTTCGGGGGGACTCACGGTTGTCGGGCTGTGCCCCCAGCTGCTCCACGGCGTGCATGCTGCGGAGGGCCACTCCAGGCGGGTAGCCCTCGGCGCTGAGCTTCGCCTGGTCCACACAGATCACATGCTCCAGCCCGGGGATCTGAGGGAGCATGCCCTAGGGGAGGGAGGGAGGGAGGGAGGGAGGGAGGGAGGGAGGGAGGGAGGGAGGGAGGGAGGGAGGGAGGGAGGGAGGGAGGAGAGAGGTCGCAGGTCACACCAGAAAACCAGCTGTACAGGAAGCACCTGTCACCACGCTGCCGTGCTGCTGTCGAGCAACTCCACTACACAAAGAGACGACACGCTTGTGCTGCAGCATTCTGGCGCGACACTTTTCACCCGGAAATACGACGTCATCTCAGTCCA
The DNA here is from genome assembly GCF_021917145.1 of Hypomesus transpacificus. Lineage (NCBI taxonomy): Eukaryota > Metazoa > Chordata > Actinopteri > Osmeriformes > Osmeridae > Hypomesus > Hypomesus transpacificus. The sequence goes on along the minus strand of NW_025813752.1, from coordinate 87,480 downwards.
TATCTTTCAGCCAATGAGCAATCGAGGCATGGTTCCTCCTAGTTGCTACTCATGCACATGTTTCATTATAACTGTTGAATGGATACATTTAGCAGACTCTTTAGATTTTTTTATAGCATTAAAAAATGCCCACCATTAAATACATAAAACTATAAATATATATGTATAATAGAAAATAAATGTTTAAAAAAAAGCTCCTGCTCGTCTAGATTTAAGGCGATGTGGAAGTTCCATCTCACCTTTATTTTAGTCTCCAGCAGTTCCACACTGGTTATGAGGTGAGTGACCCGGGTCTCATTCAGGCCAAACGCCACCGCCTCCTCTCCCAGGGAGGCGTAGAACGTAACCACTGCAGGAGACAGACCCAGAAGAGGAGGCTGCTGTTTACCTAGCCAATCATGTGGTCCTCAGATAAGCAGCTCGAGTTCATGTGGTACAAATGTCGTTTCCCTCCCATCAACCCTGTGAACTCCCAGCCCTACAAGACATCTACCACACACGATGCCTCGACAAAGCTGGTCTCGGTCTCGCACACGCAGACTGGACAACAGTTTCTTTCCAAGGGCCATCAGGCTTCTGAATGGACATTGATACAGTATGGACATTGATGCACTTCTCACTAGCCACTTTACACACTGTCACTTTCAGCTACTGGTTGAACTATCAGCAATATTGCACGATTGTACTTGTCTTAGGTTAGTATAGGTCTATAAGGTTAGTATAGGTTAATATGTGTATTAGAGGTTTAGTACACTGTATTGACTATTATTATATTATTTGTATATTAGGAGGTCTACTATATTTTAGCTTATCATACATGTAATCTATGTTCTGTGTACTTATATGTCATGTTATGCCAGCTTGCTTTGCGTTGTCTTGTCCTAAGAATTTCAGTGCCCAGTCTGACCCTGTGTTGTTCTGTGCATCTGACAATCAAAGACTTGAACTTGAACTCACAAGGGAAGTTGTGTCTGAAGCAGGCCTGGGCGGCTATCATCCACTCTGCCCGGGTCTCACAGAAGATAGCCACGGTGCTCCTGGGCTCCAGGCCTAACGCTGCCAGTCCGCTGCCAAAATGACTCACCCTGGATTCCACTTCTTGGTAGGAGAGCCAACTGTACTCTCCAAGAATGAGCTGGCAGAAAAAGGAAGAGCTCTCACTCACACTCAAAGGACAGCTGAGTGGTTTGTGTTCGGGGTGTCCTTTTGACCACTTTGTTCAACGATACGACAGATCAAATCAAATGGTAAAAATATAGAAATAAAGACATTTCGAGAAAAAGAAACCATCTCTCCGCATACCTTTTTGAACACCTTCCCACTAGGTTGAGTCTCGTTCTCGTGCTTCAGGACCTCTCGGATGCCCAGGCAGTCCGCCTGCCCAAACAGCTGCACTGCCCTATCAAACAGCTTATCCAGCGTGTCCTTCCCAGGGAAGTCCTCCCTGACCAGGCTCTGGAAGCTATCCACGGTACGGTACGGCCCCTGGGCACAGCCCGTGGTGGAGCGGGCCTTGGCCGCGCCCACCCTGGCCTTCCTCTGGGCTGCGCCTGATAGGACGTACCAGGGCAGGAACGAGATCACTGAGTAGAGCCACACGAGGAGGTGCACTGGAAGTAGGAGGAGGGACTGGAGGGGAGAGTCCGTCTGGAGGTCCATGCTGGCCACAGCAAGGAGCAAGGGGGGGACTTCAAATGGGGGCTGACTTTGGGATGGAGATCTCTAGACAGCGTCCACCTGGAGGAGGCTTAGGCCTGATGCTGGAAGATAAGAGAAGGAAGTCATTAAAGATGAAGCAGGGTCAAGTCAAAACAAACAGCAAGCATGTGGAGCGAGCTCCTTATTGTGTGCGTCAGTATTTTGACTCGATGTTCTGCTGAAAATATCATGTGATATCCATGCCGCAGTAAAGAGGAAACGACACGTTTCCACGGGCACAATAACTCAGCTCAAAGACAACAATCGGAGGTCAACAGAGATCCACGCTAGGTCTAGTTATGACTAACATTAACATTTCCACAGTATCACAGCTAAATACAGAGAAGACAAGGTCATATGTGAGTTTGCTTTAACACACTGTTATCAATATAAGAATGAAGGTAGCAGGAAAGGTTCAAACTAATGGGATTTAAACTACAGAAACACTACAAGGAAACCGATTCCTCAGTGACATACACACCTCTCTTGCCGAACACCAACATCAACACCTTCTACATCAGACCAAGTTCACTTTCCTGGTCATATACAGGGACTACATCTCAACACTGTTGACTCGCTTCCTTCCCGTGCATCCTTCAATGAGTCCTTGCCCCCTGCAGCAGAGAGGTAGGACAGTTGACCTAACAGTCATGCTAAGCTAAAGGACTGGTTACAGAACCGGAAGGTATAGCCGTACCAACATTGAGACACACCCCAATGGCCAACAGTCCAAGGCAGCCCTTTGGACTGAAGAGGATAGAGCCTGTCAACCAATGACATCAGCCTCCCAGCTCACCCCACTCACAGGCCATATGATAGGCCACTCTGGAGCATCCAGTCTCAGCTATACATAGCCCAACCGGGTGAAAACCAACAGCACTGATCCAATTATCGATGTTTTTATAATCCCATCAATTCAAACCTGTTTCTAGGATAGACACCATTACATAAAACAATTTTAAGAGATGCACAATAGTGAGGCAAATGCATGTGGTTGTACCTATGCAGGAGCCGGTTCCTCATCACCATAATATTTATTACTGAACACTGTTTGCAAACAAACAAGTGGAACATTGGAAAAAAGCGTCAGTATTTAATTGTTGTTGTCAAATGTGTCAAACGACAAAGTGAAAGCAAATAAGAGTCAATAGCATGGAGCATCCTGCTTTCACCTAATAGTTTACTACAGTACGTAGATTGCTGAAAATAAATACGCCACAGCTCTTGCTAGACTCCAAATATCCGAGTGGAAGTGAATTGAAGTAACATTATATTTAACACACAAATTAGCCGGTATAACAGGCAACGTTATCAGCACCCTTGATGATGTTAGAAGACGTCATTGACAGACCACATGCTAACTATTCAATTAAAGCCACTTATCTGTTAAAGGATAACAGCGAGATTAATACGATTATTTTAACGTGCCAGTGATACATGGATTATCTGGCTGGGTTAAATTCTTACCTCAGGTAACGTTTGCCAATACAGATCAGCCAATGTCTTGTTAAGGGAAATGACCGAAAGTTACCTCGTCTGACCGGTTAGTAGGGGAACCCGGAAATACAACGTCATCTCATTCTATATATTTCAGCCAATGAGCAATCGAGGCATGGTTCCTACTTCCTAGTTACTCATGCACGCATATTGACGCCATGGTCACTTTCACCAAATGAACGCTTTTTTCAAATTAAGCTATGTTTTAATTTAGCAGAATCCGGGTCTGCAGTTCAATGCTCTACACTACAGCTATACCAGATTATGTTGTAATGCTTAAAAAATAACAAGTGTCCTAAATGAAACATTTAAAGTAATAATTTTGGTTTAAGCATTGATGTCCGGTATTTATATTACCGTACAGAAAGCTTTCGTCTTCAATGATTTGGATCTGCTTTGTCATGCATCCCTCTACTACTCCTAAGGGTAGGCTACTAAATTTAAGATGTACCAATTTATGGGTTCTAGATAAGCAGACAGGACAAACACATGTGATGTACTGTTGGAGAAATTAAGAATGTAACGTTGTATTCTGAAAATATTGGTGCTTAGCATTCCTTGTCAACAGAGAACCCCCTGACCTAGGATGACCATTATCGTTCTAGAGGTGCCATGAATGTGTTTAACCTTATCTGTATTAAGTAAACCCTCTGGTCAAGCCTAGGGTCAGAGAACTCTGTTGCACGCGCGCTCTACCTCTGGGATCGATCACCTTGACAGCTGATATGCAGGCGAGGGGACTTCTCACCAATGTTTAAATGGTCTTACATGAAGACTTGAGAACCAGACAACTTTGTATTGTGATCAGATTTGTCTCCTTGCCGGCAAGCATTAAACTATTGTACCTTCTTTGAATCCGACGACTCTGTGCATTACTTGATAGAGAAATAATCTTAACATGTACACTGTGTGTCATTTATTTCTTATTGTCTATATAGATCCAACCAAATGTAAATGGTACATCAGAATTCAGAAATCACAAGTTTCCCTTCCAAAGCACCGCCTTCCCGTTCCAAAAAAACACGTTGCACATACGTTTACGAAGAAAATGAAAAACGGCAGTGTCTTTCTGCCCTCACAAAATGAATGATTCAGTCCAACCCTCTTCCCCCAGTCCAGGTGTCCTGATGTAGAGTCTTTCTGTTCTCACTTCTTGCCCTCTACCATGATAATGTGGTAACCAAATTTGGTCTTGACAGGAGGATCTGTGTACACAGGTTTGTCCATCGAGCTGATGGGCAGGGCGAACGCCGCGTCCTGGAAGGGCCCCACCATTGAGCCCCTCGTCATCCACCCCAGGTCACCCTGTCATAAACATGAACAACAGTCACACACTCCCATCTCTGACCAAAGATCGACATGGTCTGGATGCAAATCAGACAATAAAACACAGATTATTTCAAGATGATCTGTAAATGAACGCAATGCAATATGGTTTCATACAAAAAGGGGAACGCATCGCCATCTAGTGGAACATTTTGGGTGTAGCATATTTACACACAACACACCAGGAGGTCGAGGTAAGCAGAACATCTGGACGCAGTGTTTTCATTTCTAAGGACGTGCGGAGCATTCACACACACCTAAAGACACTGTACGCTGTATCCGCATATGGCAGAGGAAGAGCAGGGTGCACGTGGGTACAGTAGCACAGTAGAATGACTAAACAGCTATGTCCTACGCTGGGATGAGTGTGATGTGCGAGTGCTGGAATTCTTACTCCTTGTCTGGCTTTGTCTTCGCTGTACTGGGATGCTACCTCGCTGAATCGAATCCCTGCTTTCAGTTTCTCCATTGCCTCCATACTTTTGCCATGTTTTTCACATAAGATATGTCGCACCTAATACAGACACACCACCACACAACAGTGAGACACAATAATACATGATATGATCCATTCTTACTTTTAAGATAGGAAACAGCCGGAAGCACCAGATATTCCCTCACTTTTCTAATGTGGAGATGCATTTATAAAAAGGATTTAATGAAGTCAAAACTATTTATAAAACTTGGAAACAGAATAGTAAGTCCTCAAACTAAGTCTCCAAACATGTTCACTGTAAGCTAACATTCTGTAGGTTTTCACTTCAACACTAATCTGATTCTAATAATTACCTAGTTGATGTGTTAAATTTGGTTACAACTGGGGTTTGAGCAAAAAACTACCGGTACAGTAGATCGCTCTCCAGGAACAACGTTGGATACCCCTGGACCAAACAATGATCAGGGCTGTCTAACCCTGCTCCAGGAGACCTACCTACTGTACCGTTTTCCTTAGATAGCTCTATATGCTTCTGTTGACTGCTGATAGAACTGGCTGTTATACTGGTTATCCAGCAGCTATAGCAGCTGGCTTTCGTTTACAAGCCATCCACATCACAACAATCACATGTACAGACTGGAACACTGTAACGCTGGCTAACAAATTACCTTCACAGCAGTACCTCCTTTTGGAGTCTTCTCCTTCTTTTCTGTCTCACCGCCTCCTGAGGCACCAGCACCTGTGCAACAGTAACTGTAATCGTCACTGATTACATTCATTCAACATATGGCAGTAGGTAACATTGATCATGTGTGCTACTGCTAGTGCTAGCTCACTTGGCAGCATTCTGCTAGCCGAGTAGCTAGCTACAGTAGCTAGTAGTTAGCCTGAGATTGGGAACCAAACGATTCTGCGAGATACTTTGTCTCTAGTGTGCAAGATATTCCTAAAAACTAATAATAATATAGACAAATTATTTAATGAGTCCTAACCTTTGCCACCCTTGCCACCTTTCCCTTTTGGTGGCATTCTGAACAAGTGTAAAAGCAAAGCAAAAGGCACAAGCTATTCAGGTTGTGCTGTTTTGTCAGTTGGACTGGTTATAAACTCGGTTTCTCAGCTCGCCACAACTGCGCAGAGCGCACCACTTCATTTTTTACGTTTGCCAACAAGCCGTGTTTCCTATTCTGAACCCATCAGCGTATTTTGGACCACAAAACTTACATGTCCTCGCCACAAACGGTCCACCGATGCATGCGCACTAACATAATAACTTACAAATAAAACATTGTTTTCCCAGGAGTTTTTCTAACTGTTAACGTTTTGACCAATAGAAATGCGAGTTATAAAGGGGATGAGGCAAACTGGGTTACTATGGGAATGGCACCAAACACAGACAGGTGACGTTATATTATTTAGCACCCAAGGCTTCCTCCAGTTTTACAACCGTTCGATTATTTCTTTATAAAATGGTACCTTAAAATTTAAGTTTAAAGTTGATCTGATATGGAAATGTACGAGAGCATTCTTTGTCTGGGCAGAGGGGGATCAGCAGACGTATTTCTAATGAAACATGTAGAATCCAAGTACCTGCATGCAGTGAAGAGAATTCAAACTGATGACTCTCACAAGACAAGGACAAAGGGAGCAATCCTACAGGAAGCTGAAATCATCAGGAGACTGAAGCACCCCCACATTGTAAAGTTCAAAGAGGCTTTTCTGAACTCAAAGGATGACTGTATCTATATAGTTATGGACTACTGCGATGGTGGAACATTGGATGACAAAGTCAAAGAGAGAAGCACGGATCACTATTTCACAGAGAATATTATCATGGGTTGGTTTGTACAAGTCGCCATGGCCGTAGACTACATACACATGGCCAAAATACTACACAGGGACATTAAAACCTCCAACATGCTGCTAACAAAGGGAAATGTGGTGAAGGTGGGGGACTTTGGGATATCTAAGATAATGACCAACACAGTGGACATGGCTCGTACGTGCATCGGCACGCCCAGCTACCTAAGCCCGGAGTTGTGTCAGGACGTCCCATACAGCTCCAAGTCAGACATCTGGGCTCTTGGCTGCTTACTGTTCGAGCTCTGCTCTCTCAGTCCGCCTTTTACGGCCTCTAATCTCCTGAGTCTGTTCTACAAGATCATCAAAGGACAGTACAGGCCTGTGCCACACGTGTTCTCAGACAACATGTCCTCCCTGATTCAGAGGATGCTCTGCCCTGCTCCAGAGAGTCGACCGAGCGCCGCTTCCATATTGGGCACCGCCTATGTCCAGGAGCATCTCAGAGAGTTCCTCAGAGAGAGGGAGACAGAGTTCCGAATGGGTGCCGATTCCGAATCCATACAGCCCTCAATTGGGAACTGTGGTTCCCCAGGCACAACCTTCAGTGTCGAGGAGAGCGGGAGGACAGCCTGGGAAGGAGGGCCCACGGACGGGCCAGCAGCCTCTGCTCCCCTCACGCTGGGCCCTGAACAGCACAAAGAGGAGCAAGAGGAGGAAGGGACAGGCATCCCAGTGGAGCCCTGCTTCCGCAAGGCTGAAGTCACGGAGGACGACGTCAGCGATGGGGGGAGATCTGACTACTCGTCAGACTTTGATGAGGACCAGAGCGTGTCGTCTGTAGAGGAGGATGGGGATCAGGGCCAGGTCATCCCCGGGAACTCTCCCAAGGAAGACCTCTCTATGGAATCTGAGGGTAAAAAGAGGAAAACCATTGAGACGGTTCTCTAATTAGGATCTAGGCTTTCAAGTAGTGGATAACCAGCTCTGCTCCTGGGGGTTAACCTAGCGCCCTGCCCATTGTTAAACCTGCAGACACATGCCTGATTCAGTCAGCAGTAGTCTAATGAAGACTGATGAGCTGATGTGTCAGAGCTGATCTGGAACATGAACTCACAAAAGCTGTTCTGGTGCATTGTAATCATCACAAACTGGGTCCTTCTGATATATCGTTGTCTCACTAATACTCACATTGTCAAATTGTGGGGATCTGTTTTCAGTTAGTCCTGACGGAGCCGGGCGGGGGGAGTATCCTGATGACTTTGAAGAGGAGGAAGAGGAAGATGCGATGGGTGTTGTTCACAGTGCCCGTGCTGCCTTGGCACTGACGGTGGATAGATGTGGGGATGTTTTGGAGGAGGAGTGTCACCTGAGAGATGCTGGGGGATGGCCCGTCACTCTGAAGACACTTAGGGAGAAGTGCATCATGGGTAAGCAGCACATCATTCATACACCTGGAAGAAATGAATAGATGTTGTAGAAATATACTCATGTTGTCAGGGGGTTTATAATGACAAGATTTCAAAGCGACAACAGAAAAGACGTTTGTATTAATGCATGTCTGTGTTTCAGATGATGTCGGCCTCTCACTCTATGAGGAGATCAGAGAACACTTTGAGAATGGCTTGAGTCCCCAAGACCTGAAACCCCAGTTTGAGCACACACTCAGACTAGACACACTGGAGACTTGCCATCTCATATTCACTATAGACCAAGAGGCAGAGTAGAACAGGAAGTAACCCACTGAGAACAAATAGAAGAAACTAAGCAGGACACAGGATGACCTCACCTCATCGTAAAATGACATTTAAAGTGTCTCTTGACATTAGAATGGTAGGGCTATTTTTATTGGCTGTACAACCCTAAGTCATGATCATGTATCTGACCCTAAATGAATTAATAACAGAGTTGATGTTTGTTGTTATGGAATTTTTAAGAGAATTAATCGTTGAACTGAGTTGGGTAAATTATAAAGTCAAGTTTATTGAACAGCACAACCAATATACCAACGTAACCATCATCGACACGCAAACATGAGACAACAACACAATACCACAGTAATTTGACATAAAATCTCAAATAGTTTTACATACCATACACATGAGAGGGATGTTTTGACATTGGTAGACACTGGGGATGTCCCTTTGTAAACACACTGTTAAGTCAGTCAAAATAAGTCTGCTTTAAGCAATTCAGAAACTTAGTTCCTGTATCTTTGCAAAAATGGCACCAGTGTTACAGTGTGAGGTGGGGTAGGACCCAAACACAGGTGAGTAGCCAGACATTGCCTCAAACAAAGGGTTTATTTCTCCATGAACAGACGGGGAACTCACACTAACAAGGGTAAGGACAAGACAAAGACTGGAGACAAAACAGGAACCTAAATACACAGAACCAAACAAGACACAGTTGGACACGATAAGACAAACGAGAACTGAAACCACTCAACGAGACAAGTGAAGACAACGAAAGACACAGGGAAACACTAGGGCAGGGCGAAACCAAAAACAGGGGGCACAGCTGTGGCCGTGACAACTAGCCTTATTACTTATTCCGTATGTTCTACTTTCTCCTTTAGTCTTTCGATGCACAGGCAATGACGATGACTGTATCCACAATATCATGTACATCATTCTGCGCATTATTGTAAAGATATTTTCTAAATTCTAAATTTAAACAGGCCAACTGGTTGATTTGAATACCTTTGTGTAATACATTAGGTGACAAACTGTTTTGGATTTACAGGAAGTTGCAGATGGCACTTTTTGATTAGATATTAGGTTAAGTTATTACAGGTTCTTAGTAGTTTTTGACGTAATTGTAAGCCATGTACATGAATCCTTTCCTTAATTGGTATCCGTTGCATGCATAAGACATTTCTCATCACGATGTCTGAAAAAAAATCGGTATCAGCGGAAAAGTTGAACAGGTTTATCTTCACGCAATCTCATGGAAGTATGTGTCTCACTTATGCACATGACCACACACACACACACGCACACACACACACACACACAAACTCACACATTCCCTTGCATGCATGAAAAAGAAGACACACACAGTGAAAAACCTTCCTCGCATGCATTCCTTCACACAGACATGCACACACACTAATACACACACACTCATACACACACATTTTTGCACCAGCATTTTCTACTACGTAACGTGAATAAGAGGCAACAGTTCCATAAGTTAATGTAGTCACTCAGGTTCCCCCATTGCAGCACAGTGTGGTGATAAATAAAAATGTCCCTGGTGACTTAGTGTCAAAGTTGAACAGGAGTCACACAATCCAGTCTTTCAAAATTATCAGGTTTGCTATTGGCAAAAGCATTGCATGAAACATGTCCTTATATAAGTAAAGCTGGCCATAAAAGCACAAACATTTATTGTTCACAATATTGTTTAAAATGTTATCTCCGCAATTACCTTCTGTAGCATTAAACGTTACATTTGGACCATAGATATCAACTGTACATTGCTGTTTAGTCAAAAAAGCGAAATCCCCTCTTTGAATGATGAGAATTTCTTTCTTTTTTTCCCAGCATCCCTGATGCTACACCTTCTTACTCATCTGTGTCCCTTGGCACCTGATGGCGTCAAGACAAAGTTAACACCGTCCTCTGCGTTGTGAGATGTTGCAGGGAACTCATGGGCCTTAGCAACTTTCCAACCTCATTTCTTAATGAGTCATCTACCATTCAATGATCTGTCTGAGCTGTTTCAAGTCAGGTCCTATGTATTAGCACGTTTGAAAAACCACCAGTATAAGTTCTTTTATTGTCAGATGCACAGAACAACACAAGGTCAGACTGGGCACTGACATTCTTGGGACAAAACAACCCAAAGAAACCTGACATAACATAACATAAAAGTATTCAGTTTAACATAGATTACATCTAAAATATAATAAACCTCCTAAATATACAAAATAATACAATATACAGTACAGTATACTAAACCTCTAATACACATAATAACCTATACAAACATTAGAAACCTGTACTAACCTAGAGACAGTGGGGTACAATTAGTGCAATAGTGCAATATTGCTGATAGTGCAACCAGTAGCAGAAAGTGACAGTGTGTAAAGTCACTAGTGAGTAGTGCTTCAATGTCCGTATCAATGTCCATTCAGAAGCCTGATGGCCCTTGGGAAAGAACTGTTGTCCAGTCTGCGTGTGCGAGACTGAATGCTTCGGAATCGCCTGCCAGAAGGCAACGGGGTAAAAAGTCTGAAGGGCGGGTGGTAACAGTCTCTTAGAATCCTGACAGCTTTCTTGAGGCATCGTGTGTGGTAGGTGTCCTGTAGGGCTGGGAGCTTCCTGCCGATCATGAACTCAGCAGATCTGACCACACTGCGTAGGGCCTTGCAGTCCCTGTCTGTGCAGCTCTCATACCACACTGTGATGCAGCCAGTCAGTCTGCACCTATAAAAGTCAGTGAGGATGACTGAGTCCATGCCAAACTTCTTCAGTCTCCTCAAGAAGAAGAAACGTTTCCGGGCCGCTTTGACCACCTTGTCCGTGTGAGCAGACCAGGTGAGGTCATTGCTGATGTTCACCCCGAGGAACATCCTCATCCTGCCACCTCCTATAGTCCACAATCATCTCCTTCGTCAAAGTGCTGTACAATTAGCCAGGCAACACAAGGCACCTGCTGCACTTCTCCAGGATCATCGACCAGTGACATAAGACTGGCTGAGGATAGGCCTATGATTTAAAAACATCAATAGGGAGAGTATCTAATATGGAGCGGAAGACTATTCCAAACCTGCAGCTGAAAAGGCACGATTATCCTTAGATCTCAAATGGGGTGTGAAAGATTACTACAGAGTTGGAAGAAGAATATAGACATGGTGCTGTCCAATTTGTATTCAAATGGAACCACCACACTTTGACCCCCTAATGCCCTCAAACAACCCACTGACCAAGTGACCACAGTCCTAAAATGGTTGAAACCCCAATGACTCAGAGAAACTCTGCGGGCATTTTCATGCCCTTTCTTACGATTGCCTTTTGAGTTGAAATGACATCACCAACACCAGGAGGTCCTCTACAGGAAACCCAGGCTATTTGTATAGTGTGACTAGATTTTCTATCACCACCATGGTCTCATCTAGGGGGAATGTTCTGTGCATGATGTGTGAAATGCAATTTTTCTCACACAAGACACAACAGCCATAAGCATAGCAACATAGCAATAAAGATGGCTCAGACGGGCAATATTAGGATTTAGTTCACATTTAATTAGACCCCCACCTACACACACACGTACAAACACACACGCACACACACACACATACTTTGTGAAAGTCAAATATTTATTAAAATATCTGATGGCAATCAACCAGTCTCATGTTGTCAGCCTCACTGAGTTTCACCTGGCGATTAAAAGAAATGCTGGTGATAACAGAACCTTGCATCCGCAGGACCCCCACATCTGCCCTTCAAAATCTAATTTCAAGAAAATTTGGAAACAGTTTGTGACCAAATTATTATGATCATTTTGGATTATTTTCAGATTTAGCATATGTAGATCATTTTTCTTGATGTTTAACACTTTGTTGTGTGTATGAAAGTTATTGTGGTATCACTACACGTTGAATATGGTGTAGAATGTAAAAAAATATGCTTGACATTAAAATAATCAGAATCAGAAAGAGATTTACTTGCCATGAAAGTTTGCACAGACAAGGAATTTGCTTTGGCAGGAAGGTACATACAATAAACATATAGGAATCTTAAACATAAATATTTGGTCTAACTATACTAAGGGTACATAAACTAGCAATACTATGTGAAATACAATGAAAATAAAATTCACAATAAAATAAAATATAGGTGGCTATAATTGACAATATAAAATACAAATATTACATAAGATACAAATGGTACAGATACAGTTTTGTAATGTAGTGCAAAATGCAAATTGTTTTAAAACATGAAGTCATTAAAGTCAGTGTGAACTCTTGGCCTTGTTGAGGAGGTCAACATCGGAAGGGAAGAAACTGTTTGTATGGTGTGAGGTTTTGGTCCTGATGGACCGCCGCCTTCTGCCGGAGGGGAGTGACTGAAACAGGGAGTGTCCAGGGTGGGAGGAGTCGGCCACAATCTACTTCGCTCGCCTTAGGGTCTTTGCGGTGTGCAGGTCCTCGAGGGAAGGCAGATTGCAGCCAATCACCTTCTCCGCAGAGCGGATGATACGTTGCAATCTGTTCTCGTCCTTGGCAGTGGCAGCAGCGTACCAAATGGTGATGGAGGAGGTGAGGATGGACTCAATGATGGCTGTGCAGAAGTGCACCATCATTGTCTTTGGCAGGTTGAATTTCTTCAGCTACCGCAGGAAGTACATCCTCTGTTGTGCTTTCTTGGTGAGAGAGCTGATGTTCAGTTCCCACTTGAGGTCCTTGGAGAGGATAGTGCCCAGGAAGCGGAAGGACTCCACAGTGTTGACTGGGGAGTCACACAGAGTGAATGGGGTGAGTGGGGCTGTATTCTTCCACAACCATCTCCACTGTCTTGAGAGCATTGAGCTCTAGGTTGTTCTGGTTGCACCTGGTCACCAGGTTGGCCGCTTCCCACCTACAATCAGACTTGTTTCCACCAGAGATGAGCCCAATGAGGCTGGTGTCGTCCGCAAACTGTAGGAGTTTGACGGACGGATGATTGGAGTTGAAGCTGTTGGTGTACAGGGAGAAGAGCAGAGGAGAAAGGACGCAGCACTGAAGAGATCCGGTTCTGATGGACCGGGAGTCAGAGACTTGTGTTCCCAGCTTAACGCACTGCTTGCTGTCAGACAGGAAGTCTGTGATCCACCTGCAGGTGGAATCAGGCACGTTCAGCTGGGAGAGCTTGTCCTGAAGCAGGGCTGGGATGAAGGTATTAAAGGCAGAGCTGAAGTCCACAAACAGGATCCTGGCGTAGGATGCTGGGGAGTCCAGGTGCTGTAGAGTGAAGTGGAGGGCCATGTTAACTGCATCGTCCACAGACCTGTTGGCTCTGTAGGCAAAATGTAAGGGGTCCAGTAGAGGGTCTGTGATGGATTTAAGGTGTGCCAGCACCAGGCGCTCAAAATACTTCATTACCACAGAGGTCAGGGCGACGGGTCTGTAGTCACTATATCCTGTTAGCCTTGGCTTTTTGGGCATAGGGATGATGGTGGAGGACTTGAGACAGGCTGGCACATGGCATGTCTCCAGGGAGGTGTTAAATATGTAGGTAAACACCGGAGACAGCTGGTCAGCGCAGTTCTGGAGGGGGGCTGGAGAGACAGAGTCCGGCCCAGCCGCTTTGCAGGGGTTCTGTCTCTTGAACAGTTTGTTCACTTCTCTCTCCTGAATGGATAGAGTCGTCACTGTAGGGGGGGAGGCCTCACGGGTGGAAAAGGGTTGTTCAGGACTGTCCAATTGTCTTTCAAATCTACAGTAGAACTCATTCAGATCGTTGGCCAGGCGGGAGTCGTTAATGGAGTAGGGGGCTCTGGGCTTGAAGTTGGTGATCTGCCTGAGGCCTCTCCAGACAGAAGCAGAGTTGTTTGCAGAGAATTGATGTTCTCTCCAAGTACAGTCGTTTAGCCTCTCTCGCCGCTCTGTTAAACCTGTTCTTCGACCCCTTGAATCTGTCCCTGTCCCCACTCCTGAACGCGGCCTCTTTGTCCAGCCTCAGCTTTCAGAGTTTAGCTGTAAACCAGGGTTTGTCTTTGTTGAAGCTCACCCTGATGCTTATTGGTACACAGCAGTCCTCACAGAAGCTGATGTATGACGTCAATCATTGTTGGAAACGGCTCTGGCTCTCCCTCTTCCAGTTCCTCACCTCTCTCAATACCTTGATATGTTTCTCTAACTTTTTTATTTACTGGGGCAAAAAAGGCTGCAATGTCCCTTCCTCGGTTCATGATGACTAGTAGAAGAAGAAAAACTTTTTATTTTTTATTTTTTATTCAGTCAGCCCAGGGGGGCCACAGTGGGGGCCAGGGATATTTTTACGGGGACACTGGCCCCTGTAGGCCCCCGTGTAGAACCGCCCCTGCCCATGAATGATGATGAATTCATAATTCCCTTTGATGATAATTTCCAACAATGATTGACATCATGGTTTCACACTCCCCCAGAGCAACTTCCTTTTACAGAAACGTTATAAGCAGATGTTGTGATTACAATCACAAGAGAGTGAGAGATGCAGACTCAGAGAGACGCAGAAAAAAGAACACAGCAAAAGAAGAAAATGACCATGTTCATCGCTGTTCTTGTCATCCTGTTGCCACTTTGCAGTGGAGCCACTTGGACCTCTCCAACACGTACTGAGATCTTGCATGATTTGCAAAAGCTCAATGGAACTTCCTTCAGATGGGTAAGTAATCACTTTCTCCAAGTTAACAAATGTATTCCCAGTTGACACAGAGCATGTAGAGAACAAGTGGTTCTTCCTGCCAAACTGGGAGAACAGAGTCAAACCAAGCTAAAATTATGCAATGTAACTGGAGCCCCTTGTCTCGTTGGTGTTGTCATACAGCCCTTTCAGGGTCCAGGAAGGCTAGCAATAGGCAACCCCATTCTCAAAGAAAAGCATGGCTCAGCATGTTCTGTGGGTCAACATCAATAAGCTCTTTCTCAGCCATTACAGAGAATACATATGTGCTTCCAAAAACATGCAGTTTGTCATTTGTTAGACAGTGATGTAGTTCTAACTGTTCTTAATTCTCCCCTGCACAGGACAATAATTTATTGCCCATCATGGTACCCCGCAATCAAAGCAATGCTGTAAGTAATTTTGCATTCTATTACCATTCCATCCAAGGATATGGGTTTCTCAATGTGATGAGACAGGGACAAGGTGTGTGGACTGAACTAGTCTAACTGTGTGTCATTGCAGTGTTTCTGTCAGACGGAATTTAAAAAGCAGCTTTCAAAGTTTGTGAAGAACTTGAAACCCATATCTGAAGGAAATCAGAAAACACAAGGGCTACAGAAAATACTGGACAGGCTACGGGTAAACATAAACTTTCTGCATGTGCCAGAGGTCAGTAATACAGACTAAACATGTGTCCTGAAAAGCATTGACTGTGCACTCTCATGACTCTTAACCTACATGTGGTCTTAATTCCACTGACTCATGAATTTCTTTTTTGACCTTGGGGAGTTGAGTTTGACTTGAAAATGTTGTTTACTTTTCAGGACAAACATTCGATCGCTTGCGCACTATCCTTTAGTCAATACAAGAATATAAACTTCTGTTCCAAATATTACAAGTTGTTCATCAAGGAGTTGAATGCTAAGAATTGCTAAGACTTTACGAAATGTCTTGTCAAACAACTAATGTATTCATTGAACATTCTGATGCCTATTTATTCAATGCAATGTGAGCTAGCACATTGCATGTGCTACATAATGTGTTTTACTATGACGAGGACAGTTTCTATGATGAAATCTCTATAACATTTGTTGTTCATCTATTTATTATTTATTTATTATTTCCTGCATTCAATTTATTTAAATTATGAATTAGTTAAAGTAAATGTTAACAGAATTAAGCTTATTTTGTATTCAACATGTTTTCAAATAAAGTCAATTTTGATGATATCATTGTATTTGTACAAGGGGAAACAAGGAGAAAATGATTTTCATGTAATCTATTCATTTCTCACCAAAGACAGACATTTTTCTAGAGGCAAGATAAGAATCTCAGAATTACTAGTTTGACAAGATTAGAGACAGGACAGCTTCATGCAGAGAAGATTTGCCAGACAACCATTAATACACTATCTGGACCAACATGTTGGAACACCACACCATCACACCTCTATGAGTTACTTGTACGTCTCATTCCGAAACTACAGGTAATAACTTCCCAAGATTAAGTTGCTGTTATTTCTGACCAGAGTGTTGAAGACAGTCAAAAGTACAAGTATCTGGGGACAATGAACTTTAAGTTAACCTGTGATGTTGTTTGTGCATGGGCTAATCAGTTGACACTTGTCAGAAGCTCCAAAGTTCTAATGTTGACTCCACTTTTATGTGATTGTGTTCTTTAATTGAGTCAGTCTAACCCTAACCATTTATTGGATTTGTTGTTTTGGGTCACTTTCCTTATCAAACAGGAACAGGTAACTCTATATGGAATAGTTTGAATGCAGTAAAATAGAGGCACAAATATAAATGACCTCCCAACTGCACAAAGTCAAAGCCGCAAAGAAGCGCCAGTCAACCTGCTGACCCGTCACCTCTTGTTTAGTGAGTTCAGGTTGCTTCCATCTGATCACAGATGTAATAAGCCAAGATGGACGACCAATAGATTTAAGAACTAATTTAGTCTGATTCAACAAACCAAAGAAGAGCTGTGTGTGTAGCTTGGTGTGTTGATTGTTGACGATGACTGTACTGCTGGCTCTGTAAGAAATGGTCTCTCGGGGACAATAAAGATTATTACTTTGACCTTGTCCATGCTTTTACATGCAGGATTGACCTGAATGAATCCTGGATGAAAGCTGGTTACAAGTGAAGGACTCGTTGTCATGGTTCCTGGTCAAGTCCAATCTCGAAATTGACTTTTGAACCTTTACTCACAATCATCAAAATAACACGTTGTGCCAAATGTGTGCTCAAAGACATGTTCTGCCGTCACACTTGTCATTCCTGCTTCATCCATTCTGCTCCTTCTCACACCTATAACCTGGCTCCATGCCAGGTAGGAACACTATGTGCTGTGGTCCATTGAACACTGTTGGCACTCTCTAGATGTGTACCGCTCATGTATTTGTTGCATGTTGTGGCAACCAAAGGGGCGCAGCTAGGACCACACAGCACAGCACGGGTTGTGATCTGCCCAAAGCAGGCGTTTATTTTCGGAACCGACCAACAAAAATACAAAAATAAATTAGGTTCTTCCTCGGTCGAGGGCACGGTCAGGACTGGTCTCCTGGGCTGTCTGGATCCCCCCCCCCGCTCCTCATTCTAGTCATTTCCCCCCCCTTTCAGCAGGGGTGGCCCGTCTTTTATAGTGGAGCCATCCTCGTTCCTGCTCATGAGCTGCAGCTGTGTGGCTCGTTGTCTCTGGTGGGGGCGGATCCCGGAGATATCTTCCCCCGAACACCTGACCCCGGGCTTGCTGTGCCCCTGGGTTGCCACAACGTTCTTTTGCTTTTTTACTATTTTGGCTACAAAAGCATCAGACCCCCCGCCCCCCACCCCTGCCATCTTTGATGTTAAATCGGTCTCAAACTGAATTAATCTGTTGCCAATGTTGTCCACAGAGCTCAGCCTAAGAGTGTGTGAACATGCAGGTGTATTTTCTACAGGTACACTCTTGCACTTTTGAGGTTCATGTTGTGTAATTGTATCTTGTTTAACTGCATGCTCTTATTGTTCTTCCCGTTGGCACTTATTTGGTTTTTCACAATGTATGCTTCATGTTTTGGCTACCCGCAATGTTTTGGGGCTATCTCGTTGTTATGATCAGTGACCTATGCACTTTTGTAAAGCTCTCTCTAGGAATTCACTTTGGATAAAAGCGTCTGCTAAATGATTAAATGTAAATGCATAGACCATCCTTTAGGTGTCCTTTAGTCCCAGTGTTGAGGAGGCTAAAGAAAAAGTACTTGAAATAGTAATTGAAGATTTAATTTCACAATGACGGTGGTAAGGGTGTGTGTATACTTTATGTTCCTTGGTTTGCCTTCCACTACACCAGGCACTGGCGGTAAAGGACAACCAACAATAGATGGCACTTGAGGGAAAACTACAGGAACAGTTTAGCCATCACGCAGAGATGAGAAATGAATTCCAGATTACTTTGAGAAGCACATCACTCGTCTGTCACAATGTGTGGGCACTCACACAGGAAAAGGCACGCACACACTCACACTTCACTCTGACAGGCAGAAGACTAACACCACATGATAAAACAAGACATGATTTATAAATTTAAGAGTGAAATAATCCTGATATGCTAGAATAAGATTAGAACCATGCAGGGTCATTCCCTGGACAGGCCCTACAAATCACAACCACTATGCAAAATTTAACAAACCGTACTGCCCCAGTGAGTTTGAAGTTTATCTAAATCAATCAAACGCAAAGTAGAGTTCTTTGTAAGACTGAACCAAACGTTGGAGAGGACTTTTTTAATCCAGGAACTCTATGTGCTTGCTTGACAATCATCGAGCAGCGCTGCACGAGAGATGTCAGCCCCCGCCGAGGAAAAACAATTCCAGGTTGACAGATGCCCTCCCAATTCTATGTTGTCCTAGACTATTTGTAATTAGAGACAACAATATTTTTGATGAGCTTGCTGTAATGAAAAGAGGCAAGGTGACATTGGCATGCTATCCTGACAAGGATGAAGAGAGAAACTACCCGGCACCGATTGTAGATATATTGGCGGCCCATAATCCATTCATTTGACTGATTGATGGGCACGTGCTCATATCCTCAGGTCATCCCTCATGGATGGGGGGATGTTTTTTTTGTCACTACTCCAGCTTCGCTCTCTCAGTTGCCGAGGCTGTTCTTTCTCTCCGTTAGGTGGCCCCAGCGACCCGCTGACCATTGCAAACAAATATCGGAGATTTAACGAGAGACCCAGTCCCTGATTTTATCACTTTCCATTGTGAATTAAATACAGGTAGGCTTATTTATTCATGTATTCATTGCTAGCCTGTCCCTTCATGCATTCCTAAAGAGAGCCCAATACTAATTGACCGAGCAACAGTGATTGTGGTATGGTGTGGTAGGATGACTGGTAGTAGGTTATGCGTTTGTAAATTAAGTCTTTTAGATTTAGCTAATATTATTATATTTAGCGTCTGGATGAGTTATGGTGCATTGGTTGCGCAAATGAACCGCTACTAGCTTTGCAGTACTATGCCGGTGAGTGCGCAGCAGGGACGAACGCGACACCCGTCACATGGTATCACCCTCACTTCGCTTTCTTTTGAATGGGTCAACGTCAGGAGTCGGGTGTGAAACGGGGTCGCCGGTGGTGTAGTCTAGGCTACGGTAGACGGTCGCTTGGTGTTCGAGGGGACAGACGCACTTGGCGAGTATAACGCGTTAGGTAAGCGTTACGCAAAACGTCTAATCGGGCACATCAAGATAAAGCATCATACAGTAATGCTAGAATATGATGATAATTTCGCAGTGTAGCCTGATCGGAAAAACTAAGGTTTACTTTCGTAGTCGTGGTTCCAAAGCGTAAATTATGTATCTTAGCTTGTGCCACGAACTTATAACGGATATAATTTTTTTCCATTGTATTTTTGAAGACGGACTTCAAACGCCATCTCCTAATTGACAGTATCATGTGAGTAACTATAAATCACATATTTCCTAACATACGGAAGTCTCTATTAGCCTACTGAATGTGTGCAAATATTTTAAAAACAGAATGGAGTAGACGATGAGTGTCTCTTACATGATGATGCATTTTTGGTTTAACTGTAAGCTACAATTGGCAAAACTCTTCAAAGAATTTTTAAGGTTGGCTTAGAGAAAAAACCTCAATAGGTCCTTGTTGAAAGAGGCAAAGCACACGAGACAGGCACAAATTGTTTGATCATAGAATAAAATGTGGCACGAAAAGAGATCCATTACAAATGTGTAAACAACGAAAGCTTCCTACATGGTGTACTGAGACGGAATCTTTCTCTTCCCCAGTACCACTGGTGTAAGGAGATGAGCTTGGAGACACTGGACAGCTAGTTATGGGATATCTCGTACCCTGGGATATGTTGCTTCCTCCACTTAGGGTGGAATAGGACATTTTACATCCACTCTTTCCCTTCAGGGAACATGCACTACCGTCACGTAACCCTGCCCTACAAAACACAGGATGTCAAAACTGGAAAATGGAATCAAAGAAAATGTCTCTCCCAGAGAGAGGTTGCCTTGAACACCTTGCGTTTCATGATTCATCCGGAGCTGCATGCACACCCAAGTCAGGAGAATGGTCTTCCAGCCTGATGAGGATTGATGAGGATGCTGTTATTTGATGCTTTGGTTCTGATGCAGCCTCCCTCCAAGCAATGAGGTGATTGAGCACGTCCACTATCCACTCACACCCCCCCCCCCCACCCCTCCACCCCCCTCCCCCGAGCCATGGATCTGATGAACTTCACCATGGTCATCGACAGTGGATTATTGGACGACGCCTCCTCCGGCCGCGTCCTCACTGGCTGCTTCCTCTCTCTGCTCATCCTCACCACGCTGCTGGGCAACACCTTGGTTTGCGTCGCCGTCACCAAGTTCCGCCACCTGCGCTCCAAGGTCACCAACTTCTTTGTGATCTCGCTGGCTGTGTCGGACCTGCTGGTGGCCATCTTGGTGATGCCGTGGAAGGCAGTAACTGAGATCATAGGCTTCTGGCCGTTCGGCTCTTTCTGCGACACCTGGGTGGCGTTCGACATCATGTGCTCCACGGCCTCCATCTTGAACCTGTGTGTCATCAGCGTGGACCGCTACTGGGCCATCTCCAGCCCGTTCCGCTACGAGAGGAAGATGACTCCTCGAGTGGCGTTTGTGATGATCAGCGTAGCCTGGACGCTGTCCGTCCTCATCTCCTTCATCCCCGTCCAGCTCAACTGGCACAAGGCCCAGACCAAAGCCTCCATCCTGGACCCTGCTGGCTCTGCGGGCCCCCTGGGGCCCAACGGCACAGCTGGGGCCCTGGGGCCCGAGAACTGCGACTCCAGCCTCAACCGGACCTACGCCATCTCCACCTCCCTCATCAGCTTCTACATCCCCGTGGGCATCATGGTGGCCACCTACACCCAGATCTACCGCATCGCCCACAGGCAGATCCGTCGAATCTCGGCCCTGGAGCGAGCGGCGGAGAGCGCCAAGAACCGCCACAACAGCATGGGCGGAGACTCCAGCATCGGCGAGTCGGAGAGCTCCTTCAAGATGACGTTCAAGCGCGAGACCAAGGTGCTGAAGACGCTGTCGGTCATCATGGGAGTGTTTGTGTGCTGTTGGCTGCCCTTCTTCATCCTCAACTGCATGGTGCCCTTCTGCGAGCCGTCGCCCTCCGGCCACGGGGGGTCCTTCCCTTGCATCAGCCCCACCACCTTCAACGTGTTTGTGTGGTGCGGCTGGGCCAACTCCTCACTCAACCCCATCATCTATGCCTTCAACGCCGACTTCAGAAAGGCCTTCTCCATCCTCCTCGGCTGCCACAGGCTGTGTCCGGGAGTGCACGGCTTTGAGACGACTAGTCTGAACAAGAACTGACTCGGCGCTTCTCAGGCGGGCTTCAGCCTCGGCACACAAGGTTGTATTATTGTCGGCATCCTACCCCCCCCCCCCCCCCTGGGGGGCCCCCTGGTGGAACTTGATCACGCCGTATTTTGTGGTCAGTGGGGGTTGGGGGAAGGGTACTTCCAAAAGCAGTGGCATCCCCATGCCTGCACTGTGCCCTTGCCACTGCCAATGATGTTGTGGGAAAGAGGCGAGACGAGCTGTTCTCAGCTGGGAGGAGACGCTGTGCAGGGAAGAGGGAGGATGTGCGATTTGAGATTAAGGCTGCTGTGAGTAGAATTGTGGGATCCCTCTGGGGAATGTTAATCCAGAGGCTGGGCAGCATACTCCTAGACTGTAGGACACTGCTCCCTTCAGCTCAGAAGCCAAACAGAAGCCAAACGCAGTCATACACACTTATACATACACACACCCACCCACAGACACATACACTCACAACCACAGGCTGTTGTAGTGTAGTTACAACAAACTCTATATCTCAAATGTCATTACAGGGTCAAGTGAAACCAAATCACATTTATATGCTGTACAGTTGAACATGTAAATGAATCCACAAGTGACCTAAAACCTGCTGCATCAAAGCTAGAATGATTGCAGACTGTCCGATGGAGATTTCATTTTAGATCTGGCATTGCATTGTGGGTCCACAGAATGTTGAAATAGAGGCCACTTCACTCTTGTAGAGGATGTTGAAAATAGATTCTGTGTTTTTTCTCACAAACTTCAATCTGGAGTGCGTTTTGCCATTGATTTAGTTTGCTATCTTCTCGTCCATGGCTGGATGGGAACATATTGCTGGAACTATAATAGCAGCAGTACCTCATGAATTGCTTACTGGAATTTGATTTATTTAATTTAGATGGCTAGTCCAAATCAGCTTTTTAGGGGGAAATGCCCATCTGTTTGTACAGTGTTGTCCTGTTGCCGGTCTGACACAAGACCAGATGGTCTGCTAACAGATCATACTATAAAGACATTCATACGAGACGTGTAAAGCTGCTTTAAAAAAACACTGATGTACACAATAGAAGTCACATCCTCCAGAGTTCATGACTATGAAAATAAATTGCTGTGAGCTGGGAAAACCAGAATGATGTGTTAGAATTATGATTATGTTTGGCCCTCATTTTCTTTTTATCTTGTCTCTGGCAAAAGCCAAACAAATTCAGTATTCATAGAACCGAAAAAACAACTCCCAGTAATATTTAGACTTTGATTGTTCACCCTCAGTGATGACTACAGTGTTCGTAGTGTTCCCCTACCTCAACATTAAATGCGTCTTGTTTCATAAACAGCTTTAAGGTCAAATGTCCCAGTGGAACTTGCTTAAGGGAATGTTGTGGTATGTAGCCAACCATCAAACGTAATGTGCAATATCCATTCTCACTTTTATACGTGGACAAGGTGATCTGAAGACCTTGAACACACAGTAGCTGTACAGTTATAGTGAACATGTTGGAAATACAGTAAAGTCAAGTGTCTGCCTCACAGTCCAAATGTATCTGTACACGCCTGAATAAAATCATTTTTTGTCGATTTTCATGACGTTGTCTTTCGGTTATGTTTGTCTTTAGCCATACAGTGTAGACACTTCTTTTCCAATGAACTCAGACAGTTAAATCTCACTGAAGCTCATTTAATTCCACAGGACATATTAAACTCCCCCCTTTAAGGGAGCATTGGACTCAAAGCCTTCTTCCGCCACAGCTGCGTGCTGTAGAATTTGGGGTGTAGTACGGTGGGGGGTGGGGGGGGAGTGTCTGTGTGCATGTGTGTTATCAGGACAGTGTGTTTGTGCGTGCACTCCTTAAAGTTTCATTCGTTTTGGAGCTCAGTGTTCTGTGAGGCTACGCTGTTGTTAACACAGCTAATAAGCTGGACCCAAAGACAGTCCGCCACAGACGGAAGCATTTGTCTAGCCTTGCTGCCGTCTGGAAGTCCAGACGTTTAAGACCATACGTGAGTTCAGGTCGTGGCATAGCGAAGGATCTTTCCCAAAGCTCTGAGATTTCCGTGGATGATCCTTGGGTTCATTAGTTGCTCGTATCAAACATGTTGTCCCAGACGCAGAGGAGGGAGGAAACACCAGATCCCAGTTCTGTCCCCGTGTCTCTAATAAGAGAAGAGACAGGACACAATCAGGTAATAATCATCTTGCTCACACTGATGACAACTCCCTGGGTTGTCATCACACACACACACTGAGTGTTCCTGCAGCTCAGGACTGTCCTTGCCTCAGCCAAAGCTCCTCAAGCGTGCCACAGGAAGAGAACAACAATTAATTTGACTGACATCATTCAGAGAGATGGCTGAGGTCCATGGCAGCAGCTAGCGTCGCTCCTCCATCACCTGGTCGAACGCTGAAGCTCTGAACTCCCAATGTCACCTTGCCTCTTCACTGCAACTCAATCCGATCTGTCCAAAATCTTCCACTCTTCCTCCACTCCCTCTCGTTTCTCATCCCATCGTTTCAGTTTGTCTGTCTCTCTGCCAGGCTGTGATTAGTTCTCTTTCTCTCTCCCTACCCCATCGCACCTTCTCTGTATTAGTCCCCATATCTTTCTCTATCCCTACAGTGTTTCCTCTAGGATTTTTTTTAAAAGTGGGGGCAAGTCTGTCCAGGCCGCCACGGCAAAATCAACATAGCGGAAACACTGCCCTATCTCTCTCTCTCTTCCGTCTCCCTCTCTCAACCCTCGATGGGACCCTCTCTTCAAGCAGGGTTGTCTTTTCAGATCAGTGCATCGGAGAAGGGAAGTTAGATGTGACAACTCAGATGATGTTAATGACTGGCCTGAGGGAACGGATTTTCGTTTTCCTGTATGTGTGTGTGTGCGTGTGACTGCGTGCATGCGGGTCTGTGCGCGTGTGTTGTAGAACGAGAGACGGAGAGAGATGGCAAGAGTAAGAAGAGGGTAGGCTACTGGGGAAAAGAGAAATGGCCTTACATAAGCAGTCAGTGGCTTGTACTCGTGTTCTCACGTACAACTTTGATGTCAGAGGAGGGCACTGGACTCAACCTAACAGCCAGTCGAAGGGGGAACCACAGGTATGGAGGGTACGCTACAGTGTCAGCAGCCACAGTCTGGTATCTGCGAGTCCAAAGCTGAAATACGTACCAATAAAAACTATACATGACAGACAGACGTGTAAGGCTGACAATACAGAAAGACACACTAACCGACCGGTCACAAACAGGCTGGCAAGAAGGCACAGACAGACAGACATACATACATACAGACACACAAGCAGACAGACTGACAGACAGAGAGAGAGACAGAGAGACAGACAGACAGACATACACACAAGCAGACAGACTGACAGACAGAGAGAGAGAGAGAGACAGAGAGGCAGGCAGGGAGACAGGTGAACACACAGACAGGCAGACAGGTGAACTTGTGAGGAGAGGTGAGATGTATTGACATCCCCAGAGTGGCTCTCTCCTCAGACGCGGCTCTGTAAGGCTCTCTGGGTATTAAAATGCAATTAAAGAGTTTGCATTAATCTGAGTTAGTCACTGTTTAATATGTATTATTCACTACTGGCGGAGCTATCATAATTGCGTTGGAGCTAATGCATTTTTAATGTCTCAAACGACAGTGAGATTAGGATGGAAAGTGCGTGTGTGGTATTGACTCCCGCCAAGGAGTCAATGCATACTGAAAGGCCACACACACACACACACTTGTGAAGAACTGTGCCTTTGCTGTTCTCCGTCTAATCGCTGTGAGGAGAAGAACAAGCTCTCTGGATCTCTCTCCATCTGTGGAGGGATAGATAGGACAGGCAGACACCCAACAAGCCAGTACTGCATCGCCATTGAATGATATCGATGTTGTACTCCTTTTGTTCTAAATGAGTACTCAGGCAGTCTTTGAAAAAAGGAACTGGTTGCTAATTGATTTTTTCTTCAATAAATAAAGTGTAAGCAAATCAAGCGAGTATTATTTCTCTCGATCAGTCTCGAGCTTTGGAGATGATTTCAAATTAGATATGCAATGTGTCTGCCAGCTGAGCCTAATGTCATGGAACTGGGGTGCATGCCGCTGAGATGATTAGATAGACTGGCATCGCTAGAAGGTTGGTGATGAGAAATGTTTGTCACCCCTTTACACCTCGCTCTCTCTTTCTTTCTTTCTCTCTCTCTTTGGCTCTTTCTCTGTCTCTCTCTATCTGGCTCTCGCTCTCTCTGACTTTTCGGTCTGGCTCTCCTGTAGCTTTCTGTCTCTTTCTCTATGTCTCCCTATCTCTGTCTCTCTGTATCTCTCTTTCTCTCTGTCTCTCTCTGTCTCTCTCTCTCTCTCTCTGGCTCTCTCTCTCTCTGGTTCTCTCTCTCTCTGGCTCTCTCTGGCTCTCTCTCTCTCTGGCTCTCTCTGTCTCTCTGGCTCTCTCTCTCTCTGGCTCTCTCTGTCTCTCTCTCTCTCTGGCTCTCTCTCTCTCTCTCTCTCTCTGGCTCTCTCTCTCTCTGGCTCTCTCTCTCTCTCCCTCTGGCTCTCTCTGTCTCTCTGTCTCCATCTCTGTTGCTGTTATGGTGACCCCAGCTGCCTGCAGGCATGCCCGCTTTGCCAGGCTTCCATCCGACGGGGTGAAGCAGGATGGGCCGCAGTGTCCCAGTGGCTCTGCCCTGAGGATGGAGGGAGGGACGGGAGGATAGAGGGGACGGAGAAGAGGACAAATTAAACAGAAAGATACATAAAGGGAGAGACAGCGAAAGAGAGAAGGGGCGTGTGTTTGAGGGGGAATGCACTGCAGTGCCACATGTCGGTTAAAGCAACAGGCCCCACTTACCACAAAGACCATAACGGATGTCAGCCCAACTTCCTCATTAATCCACTCCCTCAAACCTCATGTTGCCCCCCCTCCCCTCTGTATCATCCTTCCATCCCCTCTCTGTTCTCACAATGTCACTCGCCTGCCGAGTCCCATTTCTGCTTTCCTTTTCCTCTCAGCTCTGTCCTTCTCTGTCCTTCTTTCTTCTGCGCTCGCCCTCCATTTCTGTATTCTATCTGTGTCTTTTTCAGTTCTTCTTCCTTCATCTCGTTTCATCCACCAGTTCCCCCTTTTGATTCTCATTCTGTCTTCTTTAACGGCATTGACTGACACTTGCTTTGATATGGATTGAGAGAGAGAGAGAGAGAAAGAAAGAAGGCAGAAGAAAGAGAGAGAATAAAAAAGGAGAGAGAGCCATGCGGGGGGAATGAAAGACATCTCCGTCTGTATGATAGAGACTCGTGGAAATCTGTGGTGCTGTGAATAAGACAGTCATGACCAAGATGTTGACCTCGGTTTCGAAAGATGACAGATGCTAATGACTTGACCTGAATACAACCCCCCCCCCCCACTCCAGACCTCCATCCCCCGTAAGGATACAGACGTATGTGATGGATTGGCCGCATAATTGCTCATATCGGCCTTATCTCTGGCCTATTAAACCGTGTCATTGAGGCAGAATAAAAACCCTGTTGGACACCATTATCATTTGTAGCACGTTAAATCGACACAAAGCCAAGTCGGTGAATATAATGAATAGCAAAACAATGTGCAAATGAGAGAGGGGCCGATTAATTAACGCGTATCCAGTCACGTGCACATGCACTCCAGGCGTATCTGAAGGACAGTTAGACAGAAGGGCAGTCTGGCAGTGACAGGTCTAAAGTGGAGGTGATGCTAATGATGCTAGTGCTAATGTCCTGCCCCCTACGTCCCTACCCCACCTCCCCACGGATGAATGGTGATCAGTTGGGCCTAAGATGAAAAGGGGATGAAATGAGTCTGTTCTAATCCTTCACATCAGCAGCGGAAGTGATTAAACCTCTCCAGGTTGAGGCTGAGGTTTGGGCTGAGGCTCGGGCTAAGGCTAGGGCTAGGGCTAGGGTTGGGGCTGAGGACAAGGGTGGGTAGGAAGAGAAGTAGTACAATCAAGTCATCTTGTACTGTACGTCCTGTATTGTACTTGTATATTGTGCCAAACCTTCTACTGAAATCCACTGACAGACTGACCAACTGGCCTACGACAGACAAGAAGACAGATGGACAGAAAGAGAGAAGCATGCTATCAAACCAGGAGCCTCAAGGTGTGCCTTCCACGAGAGAGGAGGGAAAGAGCAGCCTCCTGGCGACTGGCCAACACAGATCAGTCCTGCTGAAGGTGACTGGGATACAGGAAGCTACTCACTGTGTGACGATCAATAGCAAGGAGAACGAAGGAAGGGGGGTGGGGGGCTGGTCGTGGGAGGAGGAGGGGAAAGCAGGAAAGTAGAAAGACAGGCCGGAAAGAAGGAAGGAAGGTAGGTAGGAAGGTACTGAGGAAGAAATGTAGGAAGGAAAGAAGGAAGGAAGGAAGGAAGGAAGGAAGGAAGGAAGGAAGGAAGGAAGGGAGGGAGGGAGGGAGGGAGGGAGGGAGGGAGGGAGGGAGGGAAGGAAGGAAGGAAGGAAGGAAGGAAGGAAGGAAGGAAGGAGGGAGGGAGGGAGGGAGGGAGGGAGGGAGGGAGGGAGGGAGGGAGGGAGGGAGGGAGGGAGAAAGAGAGAGAGAGAGAGAGAGAGAGAGAGAGAGAGAGAGAGAGAGAAGAGAGAGAGAGAGAGAGAGAGAGAGAGAGAGAAAGAAAGAGAG